>NC_134358.1:73885291-74148427 GCF_048569485.1 Anomaloglossus baeobatrachus | reverse complement strand
GCTATAGGGGTTTTTTCCCTGTGTATGTGGATGCGATTTTGTATGTTCCGGATCTGATCTGTGGCTGTACCACGAGACCTCAACTATTGAACAATATTAGAGTTGAGCAGATTGCCAATAATCCGGGTCCGGCGGATCAGTGTCGGGTTGACAAGGAAGTCAGAGATCCGATCCGAAGAGCGCGCGACAGGGAGAGCGCGCGACAGGGGAGAGCGCGCGACAGGGGAGAGCGCGCGACAGGGAGAGCGCGCGACAGGGAGAGCGCGCGACAGGGAGAGCGCGCGACAGGGAGAGCGCGCGACAGGGAGAGCGCGCGACAGGGAGAGCGCGCGACAGGGAGAGCGCGCGACAGGGAGAGCGCGCGACAGGGAGAGCGCGCGACAGGGAGAGCGCGCGACAGGGAGAGCGCGCGACAGGGAGCGCGCGCGACAGGGAGCGCGCGCGACAGGGAGCGCGCGCGACAGGGAGCGCGCGCGACAGGGAGCGCGCGCGACAGGGAGCGCGCGCGACAGAGAGCGCGCGCGACAGAGAGCGCGCGCGACAGAGAGCGCGCGCGACAGAGAGCGCGCGCGACAGAGAGCGCGCGCGACAGAGAGCGCGCGCGACAGAGAGCGCGCGCGACAGAGAGCGCGCGCGACAGAGAGCGCGCGCGACAGAGAGCGCGCGCGACAGAGAGCGCCGCGCGACAGAGAGCGCGCGCGACAGGAGGAGCGCGCGCGACAGAGAGCGCGCGACAGAGAGCGCGCGACAGAGAGCGCGCGAAAGAGAGCGCGCGAAAGAGAGCGCGCGAAAGAGAGCGCGCGAAAGAGAGCGAGAAAAAGAGAGCGAGAAAAAGAGAGCGAGAAAAAGAGAGGAAAAAAAATCAACCCGAATCCGGATCGTGCACCCGGATTCCCGTGTCCGGGTCGGACCCGGATCTAACGCTGAAACCGCGCAGATCAGGATTTTTCACGTCCGGGTCCGCTCAACACTAAACAATATCTAAAAAGTGAAAAATTAAAAGCAAATGACCTTCAATTTCTTCATCATCACCCTCTTCATCCTCATCTTCATCAGCAATGCTCTCCCCTGTTTGTACATCGTCCTCATCATCGTCGTCGTCTTCATCTTCGGCGTTGAGGTCATCGTCATCTTCATCCTCCTCGTCGTCTTCATCACCATCATCATCCTGAGGATCATCATCCCCATCGTCTTCATCAGAGTAAACGCCGTCAGGGTGAATGGATACGCGATCGGGAGATATGGGCTCGAAGTAACCTTCCCTTTGTTCTCGATCATCCTCTTTTTCTCCAGCTGATACAAGAAAAAAAAAACGAAAGATGCATCAATTCACATAATGCAAGAAAAATGCGAAGCCGTCCGTGCCAACATCTGCATCGTTTCCAGCGTGAAATCCGCACCATATATTCTAAGCAAGCCATAGTAACCCACGCATTTCAAGTCAGGACACGATTACTTATGCACATCTACCTGCAGCTGGCATGGGCTCATCATCATCGTCATCATCATCATCTGGAGGCGGCGGGCCGGGGGGCGTCCTAGGCCCTCTTGGCTGCGGTCTAGGTGGACTACCATTGTACTGGTCTTCTTTGTCTTCTTCAACTAAGAAGGGAGAAAGACAAATGCAAACTAAGTAGCCCAATACATAGCCACAAGCGGGGTAACAAGAAAGGAAGGCAAAGATTATCAACAGGCCCACGCCAAAATTGCATAATTACATACAGGGGGCCAAACGTATGCGGTAAATATAGGGGCAGGTGGTCCATGTGCTTATTACAGGCACTAAAGAAACACATGGATTAAAATGACAGTATCTGGCAGCACGGCGGCTCAGTGGTGAGCACTGCACTATACAAAGGGCAGCACGGCGGCTCAGTGGTGAGCACTGCACTATACAAAGGGCAGCACGGCGGCTCAGTGGTGAGCACTGCACTATACAAAGGGGCAGCACGGCGGCTCAGTGGTGAGCACTGCACTATACAAAGGGCAGCACGGCGGCTCAGTGGTGAGCACTGCACTATACAAAGGGCAGCACGGCGGCCCAGTGGTGAGTACTATACTATACAAAGGGCAGCACGGTGGCTCAGTGGTGACCACTGTACTATACAAAGGGCAGCACGGTGGCTCAGTGGTGAGCACTATACAAAGGGCAGCATGGTGGCTCAGTGGTGAGCACTATCCTATACAAAGGGCAGCACGGTGGCTCAGGGGTGAGCACTGTGCTAAATATAAATCATAGTGGCTCAGTGGTTAGCACTGTACTATATACAAGGCAGCACAGTGGCTAGCACTGTACATAGGGCAGCACTGTGGCTCAGTGGCGAGCACTGCACTATATCTAGGGCAGCACGTTGGCTCAGTAATTAGCACTGTACTATATAGAAGGCAGCACAGTGGCTCAGTAGTTAGCAGTGTACTATATATAGGGCAGCAGGACGGCTCAGTGGTGAGCACTGTACTAAACATAGGGCAGCACAGCAGCTCAGTGGTGAGCACTGTACTATATATAAAGCAGCACGGTGGGTCAGTGGTCAGATCTGCACTATATATAGGGCAGCATGGTGACTCCATGGTGAGCACTGTACTATATACTGTACATCTGGCAGCACGGCGGCTTAGTGACTAGAACTGTACTGTAGATCGGGGCAGCACGGCAGCTCAGTGGTTAACACCGTTGCTTTGCAGGGCTGGGGTCCTACACTCATATCCCACCACGGACAATATCTGCAAGCAGTCTGTATGTTCTTCCCGTGTTTGTGTAAGTTTCCTCCCACACTCCAAAGACATATAGTGACAGAGGATTGTGATTGGGAGGCTTAATGGGGACAGTGATGATCCCTGTAAAGTGCTGTGGAATAATAGTGCTCTATAAGAGTAAAATAAATAATTATATATTTTCAAATACTAGATAAGACATGCCGGAGCTCGGTCTGTATATGCGCAGAGGACGGGCTGATCCTGTCCCCGCTGAAGAAAAATACGCTCAAAAAGACCAAACACGTCTCCTATTCGGGGTCCGGCTCACACGTACCGTGCTTGGTATTCCTTTTCAGGCCGATCTGCTGGTGCTGAGGAGGGGGCGGAGGCGGGGGAGGGGGCGGGGGAGAGTCCCGCTCATGGTTGGGAATCACTCTGTCCACTGATCCGTACACCGCAAGAGTCAGGCAGTTGTACCAGCCCTTCAGCACAAGCCCATCCGTATTCACCTGGTCCGAAAACACAAGGAACGCAGTCAGAGGGGGAGAAGAGGGGAGAAGAGGGGAGAAGAGGGGAGAAGAGGGGAGAAGAGGGGAGAAGAGGGGAGAAGAGGGGGAGAAGAGGGGAGAAGAGGGGAGAAGAGGGGAGAAGAGGGGGAGAAGAGGGGAGAAGAGGGGAGAAGAGGGGAGAAGAGGGGAGAAGAGGGGCAACTTGCAAAATGTATAAATGAGAGGGAGGAAGTGACCACAAAACAGCAATGGGGGGGGGGGGGTCACACATGCCTGACAGCTGGGGGGGGAGGGGGGGGGGTCACACATGCCTGACAGCTGGGGGGGAGGGGGGGTCACACATGCCTGACAGCTGGGGGGGAGGGGGGGGGGGTCACACATGCCTGACAGCTGGGGGGGAGGGGGGGGGTCACACATGCCTGACAACTGGGGGGGAGGGGGGGGGGGTCACACATGCCTGACAACTGGGGGGGGGGTCACACATGCCTGGCAGCTGGGGGGGGGGGGGGGGGGGGGGTCACACATGCCTGACAGCTGGGGGGGGCACACATGCCTGACAGCTGGGGGGGGGGGGTCACACATGCCTGACAGCTGGGGGGGGGGGTCACACATGCCTGACAGCTGGGGGGGGGGTCACACATGCCTGACAGCTTGGGGGGGGGGGGGGCACACATGCCTGACAGCTGGGGGGGGGGGGGCACACATGCCTGACAGCTGGGGGGGGGGGGGCACACATGCCTGACAGCTGGGGGGGGGGGGGGGGCACACGCCTGACAGCTGGGGGGGGGGGGCACACGCCTGACAGCTGGGGGGGGGGGCACACGCCTGACAGCTGGGGGGGGGGGGGGCACACGCCTGACAGCTGGGGGGGGGGGGCACACATGCCTGACAGCTGGGGGGGGGGGGGCACACATGCCTGACAGCTGGGGGGGGCACACATGCCTGACAGCTGGGGGGGGGGGGGGGGCACACATGCCTGACAGCTGGGGGGGGGGGGGGGTCACACATGCCTAACAGCTGGGGGGGGGGGGGGGTCACACATGCCTAACAGCTGGGGGGGGGGGGGGGTCACACATGCCTAACAGCTGGGGGGGGGGGGGCACACATGCCTGACAGCTGGGGGGGGGGGCACACATGCCTGACAGCTGGGGGGGGGGGCACACATGCCTGACAGCTGAAGGGGGGGGGGGGGGGGGTCACATGGCTGACCACCTCTCCATGATTTCAATAGTAAAATCAACCAAATTTGCTGCTTAAAATCAGAGATCGGAGGTTGTATGACCAACATCATAATAGAAGAAAGTCCAGGAAAGAGCAGAGACCTATAAGCAATTTACAGCACATCCTATGCAGCTGAGAATCGAAATATCCCTTTACACAGACAGTAGTGACACCCGGCTGTGGTCAGATTTGTGGGAGCACTCATGCATTTCATTCCCTATTCTTTTCACACATGTCCTCTATTGTAATATTCTTCAATGATTCTTTGAGTTTTCTTACCTTTGCATTTGGCCGAAAGATGATTGAATTATTCTCATCATACTCCAAGCTACGAGAGAAGAGCAGAAGGAAAGTGAGATCAGAACATCAATGCATATTCAAACAGTGATGAGCGGGCACTACCATGCTCGGGTCTCGTAACGAGCAGTTGGATGCTTGGATGGAAGTGACTTGAGTACAGCGTATAAAGGAAGGCAATGGGAAACGAACACTTTTTTGAAAAATTTCCCAGAAAAATGATTGAATCCCCCAAAGACTTCTATCATACTCTAAGCCCATTGAAGCGTCCGACTGCTCATTACGAGCCCCCGAGCACGGTAGTGCCCGCTCATCACTAGTTACGAGTACTGAGCACCCGAGCATGGTAGTGCCCGCTCATCACTAGTTACGAGTACTGAGCACCCGAGCATGGTAGTGCCCGCTCATCACTAGTTACTAGTACTGAGCACCCGAGCATGGTAGTGCCCTGCTCATCACTAGTTACGAGTACTGAGCACCCCGAACATGGTAGTGCCCCGCTCATCACTAGTTACGAGTACTGAGCACCCGAGCATGGTAGTGCCCGCTCATCACTAGTTACGAGTACTGAGCACCCGAGCATGGTAGTGCCCCGCTCATCACTAGTTACTAGTACTGAGCACCCGAGCATGGTAGTGCCTGCTCATCACTAGTTACGAGTACTGAGCACCCCGAACATGGTAGTGCCCGCTCATCACTAGTTACGAGTACTGAGCACCCGAGCATGGTAGTGCCCGCTCATCACTAGTTACGAGTACTGAGCACCCGAGCATGGTAGTGCCCGCTCATCACTAGTTACTAGTACTGAGCACCCGAGCATGGTAGTGCCTGCTCATCACTAGTTACGAGTACTGAGCACCCGAACATGGTAGTGCCCGCTCATCACTAGTTACAAGTACCGAGCACCCGAGCATGGTAGTGCCCGCTCATCACTAGTTACTAGTACTGAGCACCCGAGCATGGTAGTGCCTGCTCATCACTAGTTACGAGTACTGAGCACCCGAGCATGGTAGTGCCCGCTCATCACTAGTTACTAGTACTGAGCACCCGAGCATGGTAGTGCCCCGCTCATCACTAGTTACTAGTACTGAGCACCCGAGCATGGTAGTGCCCGCATCATCACTAATAAAGTTCATCTAAAAAACAAAAAGAAGGGAATTTTGTTACTTACCGTAAATTCCTTTTCTTCTAGCTCCTATTGGGAGACCCAGACGATTGGGGTATAGCTACTGCCTCCGGAGGCCACACAAAGCATTACACTAAAAAGTGTAAGGCCCCTCCCCTTCTGGCTATACACCCCCAGTGGGATCACTGGCTCACCAGTTTTAGTGCAAAAGCAAGAAGGAGGAAAGCCAATAACTGGTTTAAACAAATTCACTCCGAGTAACATCGGAGAACTGAAAAACCGTTCAACATGAACAACATGTGTACCCGAAACAACCCAAAAATCCCGAAGGACAACAGGGCGGGTGCTGGGTCTCCCAATAGGAGCTAGAAGAAAAGGAATTTACGGTAAGTAACAAAATTCCCTTCTTCTTCGTCGCTCCATTGGGAGACCCAGACGATTGGGACGTCCAAAAGCTGTCCCTGGGTGGGTAAAGAAATACCTCATGTTAGAGCTGCAAAGACAGCCCTCCCCTACGGGGAGGCAACTGCCGCCTGCAGGACTCTTCTACCTAGGCTGGCGTCCGCCGAAGCATAGGTATGCACCTGATAATGTTTGGTGAAAGTGTGCAGACTCGACCAGGTAGCTGCCTGGCACACCTGTTGAGCCGTAGCCTGGTGTCGTAATGCCCAGGACGCACCCACGGCTCTGGTTGAATGGGCCTTCAGCCCTGATGGAACCGGAAGCCCAGCAGAACGGTAGGCTTCAAGAATTGGTTCTTTGATCCATCGAGCCAGGGCGGCCTTAGAAGCCTGCGACCCTTTGCGCTTACCAGCGACAAGGAGAAAGAGTGCATCCGAACGGCGCAAGGGCGCCGTGCGGGAAATGTAGATTCTGAGTGCTCTCACCAGATCTAACAAATGTAAATCCTTCTCATACCGATGAACTGCATGAGGACAAAAGGAAGGCAAAGAGATATCCTGATTAAGATGAAAAGAGGATACCACCTTCGGGAGAAACTCCTGAATGGGGCGCAGCACTACCTTGTCCTGGTGGAAGACCAGGAAGGGGAGCCTTGGATGATAGCGCTGCCAGCTCAGACACTCTCCGAAGAGATGTGATCGCTACCAGAGAAGCCACTTTCTGGGATAGTCTAGAAAGTGAAACCTCCCTCAGAGGCTCGAAGGGCGGCTTCTGGAGGGCAACTAGTACCCTGTTCAGATCCCATGGATCTAACGGCCGCTTGTACGGGGGAACGATATGGCAAACCCCCTGTAGGAACGTGCGCACCTTAGGAAGGCGTGCCAAACGCCTCTGAAAAAAGACGGATAGCGCCGATACCTGACCTTTAAGGGGGCCGAGCGCCAAACCTTTTTCTAACCCAGATTGCAGGAAAGAAAGAAAGGTAGGCAATGCAAATGGCCAGGGAGACACTTCCTGAGCAGAGCACCAGGATAAGAATATCCTCCACGGTCTGTGGTTCTTAGCGGACGTGGGCTTCCTAGCCTGTCTCATGGTGGCAACGACCCCGTGGAATAATCCTGAAGACGCTAGGATCCAGGACTCAATGGCCACACAGTCAGGTTCAGGGCCGCAGAATTCCAATGGAAAAACGGCCCTTGGGACAGTAAGTCTGGTCGGTCTGGTAGTGCCCACGGTTGGCCGACCGTGAGCTGCCACAGATCCGGATACCACGCCCTCCTCGGCCAGTCTGGGGCGACGAGTATGACGCGGCTGCAATCGGATCTGATCTTGCGTAGCACTCTGGGCAAGAGTGCCAGAGGTGGAAACACATAAGGGAGCCGGAACTGCGACCAATCTTGCACTAGGGGCGTCTGCCGCCAGCGCTCTTTGATCGCGAGACCGTGCCATGAAGGTTGGGACCTTGTTGTTGTGCCGGGACGCCATTAGGTCGACGTCCGGCCTTCCCCAGCGGCGACAGATTTCCTGAAACACGTCCGGGTGAAGGGACCATTGCCCTGCGTCCATGCCCTGGCGACTGAGGAAGCCTGCTTCCCAGTTTTCTACGCCGGGGATGTGAACTGCGGATATGGTGGAGGCCTTGGCTTCCACCCACATCAGAATCCGCCGGACTTCCTGGAAGGCTTGCCGACTGCGTGTCCCGCCTTGGTGATTGATGTATGCCACCGCTGTGGAGTTGTCCGACTGAATTCGGATCTGCTTTCTTTCCAGCCACTGCTGGAAGGCTAGTAGGGCAAGATACACTGCTCTGATTACCAGAATATTGATCTGAAGGGTGGACTCCTGCTGAGTCCACGTACCCTGAGCCCTGTGGTGGAGAAAAACCGCTCCCCACCCTGACAGACTCGCGTCTGTCGTGACCACCGCCCAAGACGGTGGTAGGAAGGATCTTCCCTGTGATAATGAGGTGGGAAGACGCCACCCTTGCAGAGAGTCCTTGCCGTCTGTGAAAGGGATACTTTCCTGTTCAGGGATGTTGACTTCCCGTCCCATTGGCGGAGAATGTCCCATTGAAGTGGACGCAGATGAAACTGCGCAAACGGAACCGCCTCCATTGCCGCCACCATCTTCCCGAGGAAGTGCATGAGGCGTCTTAAGGAGTGCGACTGACCTTGAAGGAGAGTCTGCACCCCAGTCTGTAGTGACCGCTGCTTGTCCAGCGGAAGCTTCACTACCGCTGAGAGGGTATGAAACTCCATGCCAAGATACGTTAGTGATTGGGTCGAGACAGGTTTGACTTTGAGAAGTTGATGATCCACCCGAACGTCTGGAGAGTCTCCAGCGCAACATTCAGGCTGAGTTGGCATGCCTCTTGAGAGGGTGCCTTGACAAGTAGATCGTCCAAGTAAGGGATCACAGAGTGTCCCTGTGAGTGCAAGACTGCTACCACTGCCGTCATGACCTTGGCGAACACCCGTGGGGCTGTCGCCAGCCCGAATGGCAGCGCTACGAACTGAAGATGGTCGTTTCCTATCACGAAACGTAGAAAAAACATTGGTGCTCTGTAGCAATCGGCACGTGGAGATAAGCATCTTTGATGTCTATTGATGCTAGGAAATTTCCTTGAGACATTGAGGCAATGACGGAGCGGAGGGTATCATCCGGAACCGCCTGGCCTCCACGTGCTTGTTGAGCAGTTTTAGGTCCAGAACGGAACGGAAAGAGCCATCCTTTTTTGGCACCACAACCAGCTTGGAGGAAAACCGTGTCTTGTTCCTGAAGAGGAACCGGGATTACCACTCCTTCTGCCCGCAGAAGAGCATCTGCTCGGTGGGGAGGTGGGGACGTTCTGAAGAATCGAGTCGGAGGACGAGAACAGAACTCTGTCCTGTGCACGTGGGCACACTGTCCCTCACCCACCGGTCTGTGACCTGTGGCAGCTAAATGTCGCCAAAGGCGAGCGAGTCTGCCATCAACCGCGGATGCGGAGAGATGAGAGAGCTGAGAGTCATGAGGAGACCGCCTTGGTAGCGGTTCCTCCGGCTGCCTTCCTTGGGCGTGATTGAGCCCGGCCGGAAGCTGAGCCCCTCTGAGGCTTTTCAGCCCTTTTGGACGAGGACAATTGGGACCTGCCCGAGCCTGGGAAGGACCGAAACCTCGACTGTCCTTCCAGGACAGCATTAATAGGGTAAGTCGCAATGCAGACATTGCGAGGTTACGGACGCCCCTGCGGCACAGATGTACATGTGCTCAAGACCAGCTGCGCAAGAACAGCTGAAAAGCTTAGGGTGCCCATACGGCTGTGAATGCCGGAGCAACCGACACGCCGATAGCCTCATAGACAGATTTCAACCAGAGTCCATCTGTCTGTCAATGGCATCTGTAAGTGAAGTCCCATCTCCACTGCAACTATGGCTCTAGCCGCAAGCCTGGAGATTGGGGGATCCACCTTTGGACCCTGGGTCCAACGCTTGACCACGTCAGGGGGAAAGGGATAACGTGTATCCTTAATACGTTTGGAGGAAACGCTTATCTGGGAAGCGTGGTGTTCCTGGACTGCTTCTCTGAAGTCAGCGTGGCGAGAACAATACTCAATATACGTTTGAGCTACTGAAATGGGACTTCTCCTGCTGTGAAGCTGACTCCTCCGCTGGGGGAGCTGAGGGAGAAAAGATCCAACATTCCATTGATGGACGCTATAGGATCATTCCTTATGGCGTCACCATCCGGTGTATCCGGAGTGAGAGCGGTGTCAGGATCAAAGTCCTGATGAGCTACGTCTGCCTCATCATACAGAGAGCCTCCTGGGACCCCCCCCGGAGCACCGATTTTATTCCCAATGAGGGTGGCCAGGGAGCAATGATCCAGATTGCCCATGGCCTGTCCGGACTGCAAGTCTCTATCCCATCGCAACTCCGTCCCTGTCCTTGGACAGGGTTGAGAGGTGGTTCTTTTGGCCACGTCAAGTAGAGACCCCGGCTGACCAAGTGCTACAGGGGAGCATTGCACACAATGGGGTTCAGTGCCGTGGAACAGTATCACATGCAGTAAAAACAGCATCGAAAGCCTGTGTTGCTTATATGCTGCTGCCGACTTATAGAGCCAAGAATGGCGACCGTACAGTGCAATGTATAGCATTCAAGCATAAAGTACAAATGAACACTGCAGCACATGCAGTACAAGCAGCATAGAAAGCCTGTGCCTTGGCACCCTTGCTTTTTTGCTGCTGTTGTGTAGCCATCTAGGGGAATATGGCCCAGAATAGCGACCATACAGTGCAATGTATAGCATACAAGCATAAGTACAAATGAACACTGCAACCCCTGCAAAACAAGCAGCATAGAAAAAAACCTGTGCCTCAACACCTTTGCTTTTCTGCTGCTGTAGTCTAGCCATTCTATGGCGAATATAGCCAAGACTAGCGACCGTACAGTGCAGTGTATAGCATACAAGCATAAATACACATGAACACTTCAGTACATGCAATACAAGCAGCATAGAAAGCCTGTGCCTTAGCACCCCTGCTTTCCTGCTGCTGATGTGTCGCCATCTAAGAGGGCATATAGCCAAAAATAGCGACCTATGCAGTGTAAGCATAAAATACAAATGGACAAACTGCGGTATTTAGTGTCAGCACTTCAGGTGCCGCTTACCGCCCGCCTATAAGCGGGTGTGTGGTCGCCCTAGTCCCGTGCCTGTTTGCCCAGAGTCCGTTCTCTCAGCTCGGACTGCAGGAATGGCTGCCGGCGTCCTTCTCCAGCTCGTGTGAGTAGGGGCGGGCCGTGGGCGTGCCCCAAGTCAGAGCGGGAAACCGGCGTCCCACAGTGTCCAGTGAGAGGGCTGGAGCATGTAAATAAGGCTCCAGCCCTCGGCGCTGCTGATTGTACAGCGTCTCTCCCCTACCCTGATTGACAGGGTGGGGGGCGGGAACGAAGCGGAGCTAGGCCGCAAAAGCCGGGGACTGGATTTATAAGCGCCGCCGCCGTAAAAGCGCGGTCGGCGCTAAGTCCCCGGCGCACTACAAGTCCCAGCCGCGCCGCCGCTCCCGGAGCGTCCGGCGCGGTAGTTCCCAATAAATAAAGTCACTCAGCTAGGCTGCAGTGACTGTAACCCTTTACTGTCCCCGGCGCACTAGCACACCCAGCAAGTCTGGAGTGTGCTGTGCCTGTGTGTACGGGGACACAGAGTACCTGAATGGTGCAGGGCCATGTCCCTGAACGGCACTCCCGCTCCACATCCAGCAGGTTCAATGGGTCTGTGGATGGAGCCCGGCCTCAGGGCTTTGGGGCCGGTAAGATCCCACTTCCTCAGAGCCCCTCAGGGGGATGGGGAAGGAAAACAGCATGTGGGCTCCAGCCGCCGTACCAGCAATAGGTACCTCAACCTTACAAACCACCAGTGGGGTGAGAAGGGAGCATGCTGGGGGCCCCATATGGGCCCTCTTTTCTTCCAACCGACATAGTCAGCAGCTGCTGCTGACTAAACAGTGGAGCTATGCGTGGATGTCTGACCTCCTTCGCACAAAGCCGAAAACTGGTGAGCCAGTGATCCCACTGGGGGTGTATAGCCAGAAGGGGAGGGGCCTTACACTTTTTAGTGTAATGCTTTGTGTGGCCTCCGGAGGCAGTAGCTATACACCCCAATCGTCTGGGTCTCCCAATGGAGCGACGAAGAAAAAACAAAAACAAACACAAAGTGTTCAGACAGGTTAGAATGCAGCCGATCATAACCCACTAACCACAAAAAAGTGCTATCAGTTGGTCGACTCGTTTATTCACGTTCTCCCCGTGCCTCTCGTGAGAGACTTATAACTTCATATCTTTCTAAAAGACTTTCTAGAGCATAAGGGATATGCGCTCACTGAGTAATATGGACACTTCAGCCCCGATTCATCAAAACAATTTCACCCAAATCCTGATGTAAATCACTTTAAAAAGTCGAAAAATTTTGGTGCAACTTGGAATTGTGGAAAAACGTTTCAACTTCTGCAGTTTTCAATTTCTTCCGGCTATGGCAAAATAGGCAGAACAGGAGCGCGGCCGGGCGCCACGGCTAATTCATGACAAGTTGTGGCATTGTCTTACTCCAGTCGTAGGCTGTGTCGTGGAGCACCGAGCTCGTCCGGTAGGCCAGATTTTTGGAGAAGCATGTAACACTTCCTGAATCTGGAGCGTCCTACTCCACCATGCCGCCCTCTTAACACCGGCAAGAAAAAACTACAGATCTTGAAGGATAGAAGCCTTAAAATACAAATGTATCCCTAAACTTGATTTAAGAACATGGCTAATGTAATCTGCAGATAATCGGATTCTCAGACCATTTATATAACAGTCACTTATTTTATTTTGTACCTATTAGGCTATGTGCACACTAAAGGCCGCTTTACACACAGCGACATCGCTAGTGTGAAAGCACCCGTCACCGTCGTTTGTGCGTCATGGGCAAATTGCTGCCCGTGGTGAACAAAATCGCTAGGACCCGTCACACGGACTTACCTTATTAATGACGTCACTGTGCCCGGCAAACAGCCTCTTTTCTAAGGGGGAGGTTCGTGCGGGGTAACAGCGATGTCACACGGCAGCCGTCCAATAGAAGTGGAGGGGCGGAGAGCAGCTGCATGAAAGACACGCCCTCCTCGTTGTCGGAGGACGCAGGTATGGTGTTGTTCGTCGTTCCCGGGGTGTCACACGTAGCGATGTGTGCTGCCTCAGGAACAACGAACAACCTGCGTCCAGCACCAGCAACGATATTTGGGAAATGGACGACGTGTCAACGATCAACGATTTGGTAAGTATTTTGTATCGTTAGCGGTTGCTCGTAAGTCACACGCAACGACGTCGCTAACGAGGCCGGATGTGCGTCACGGATTCCGTGCCCCCAACGACATCTCGTTAGCGATGTCGTTGTGTGTAAAGCCCCCTGACGCAGATTTGGTTGCAGGCAATCTGCATGTTCTGGCTGCAAAAAAAAAAAAGTAACTTTTTAATGCTTTTATCATTGTTTTCAATGGTGAAAACGCAGGAAAAAAAATGCAAAAAGAATTGGACACACTATGTAAAAATCCTGAATGTGTGCACAAGGCAGAATTGCAAAAAGCCAAAATTTCGCAGCAGATTTTAGCAACAGAAAGGATGAAATCCGCTTCGAGTCCATAACAAATCCCCAACAATTAGCACAGGAAACACAGATTGTAATATCTGCACCACAGGACTATTTCAGCCACAAAAAAGAAAAAAAAATTCTCATCTACCCAATTGGTTCTGAGTATTATTGTCACGAAAATCCGCCGTGTGTGTATGAAGCCCAGCGCAGGGTCTATAGCCTGGATACAGCACAAGAGGCTCATACAAACCTCCCGAGTCTGTCAAATACGGTAGCACTTTGCTTGTTGACGTTGTTGAAGAACAGGTCCAGATGAAACGTGTGCGGTGAGGTCTCGCTGCAAGAAAGAAAACACTCAGGTTATAGGGAGTATAAGACAAAACGACTGTTCAAACCAAGCTCAGGCGTTCAGTATCCCTTTTCACAGAGCTTAGTGGCTCAGGGCACCTTCCCGGATACTTGTTTTCCATTTATTTCCACCCACCTCAGACTCTTGTAAAACTAGAGCAATCACCTAAAACTGGTCGGGGCTTTATAGGAAAATGTAACCGGACTGACTGAGCAGATTTATACAGAGGTGCTCCAAGGCTCTGCCCCGGAGTCTTTCCTTGTAATGGGAGGAATCGCACTTTCCCTCTGGTCAAACCTGAGGACATCTGTGATGGAGGATCAGAAGCCGCCTAAGGCTAAGTTCACATTTCTGTTGTTTTGCATCAGTCACATGCGTTGCTTGATGCTTGTGACTGATGCGTTGTACAACGGATGACAAGAATTAGAATTCATTGTCTGACTCCGTTGTAAAAGAGAGAACGATCAGGTGCCGGGTGATCAGCTGATCGTTCAGCCGCCAAGAATGTGTGCGGGGGTCGGAGTGCGGGGTGGGTGGAGCCGGGTTGTGCCATGGCACTGAGGACGTCAGTGCCGGTGACTGCATGGCTTGGGACAGGTGAGTGTGTGTACATGCGGAGTGCGTGCATGCGTGCAGCGTACATGCGGAGGGGGCGAGGCCGAGCGGGGAAGTGTCAGGCTCCCTACACACGTAGCCAGGGTAAATATCGGGTAACTAAGCAAAGCACTTTGCTTGGTTACCCGATATTTACCTTGGTTACGTGTGCAGGGAGCCAGAGAGAGCATGCGCAGCGAAATCCTACGGATCGCACTGCTCAAAAAACGTTACATGCTGCGTTCCCCCCGCCCGGCGGTCAGTCATTCCACGACTGATCAGTCAGGCGGAGGATGCAACGCAGCATCATCAGTCACAATCCGCCGCTCATACAAGTCTATGGGAACAACGGAATTCGCCAAACGGATTCCGTTGTTTACCTGAGCAGCGGATTGTGACTGATACAAATTGACGGAAATGTGAACCTAGCCTTACGATTCCTTAAAGCGGTGTAAATTGTGAATATTTCAGCCATTACTCACCCGTAGGCTCTGCTGTCCGGCAGGTTATTGTGCGCCCGCACCCCTGGTGGGATCACCCGGACTTCATTGATGTACACAACGCATGGAAATCGGACCACGTCTACATTGCTTCCTTGCTGTGAACACAGGGATAACTAAGGGTTTATAAGAAGGGCAACGTGACAAGACGGCTGCAAGAACACAAACCCCTCAGTCCCACCGTGTTCTGCGAGGATAAGAGGGGGTCCAGTGCGCTACAACCGGTATGTGATGGAAAGAAAAGCAGATGAGCAAAATTACACACAAATATGACCGAAGTGGAGATGAGAGAACCGGGTCACCATATCTTACAGGGACGTCATTGATACGTGGCCCCTGGACGAGAGCTTTGGAGACGGGCTTCTGCCTTCCCGCATCCCCCGACCCGGGGTGAAGTCACACTGATCCATGCCCACTGGACGAAAGCCCTGGAAACGACCTCCTAACTGCCCCCATCCCACGATGACATCACTGATCTGAGGCCAAGAGACAAGAGCCCTGAAAACTGTCTCCTACCTGCCCACATCCCTCACCCTGGGGTGACATCACTGATCCATGCCCACTGGACGAAAGCCCTGGAGACAACCTCCAAACTGCCCCCATCCCACGATGACATCACTGATCTGAGGCCACCAGTCCCCTGGAAACTGTCTCCTACCTGCCCAAGGCCTCAGACCTGGGGTCACATTACTGATCTCTCCTGCCCCCCCCATCCCAAATGATGTCACGGATCCAAAGCCACCAGACGAGAGCCCTGGAAACAGATTCCTACCTGCCCATATCCCCAGACCTGGGGTGACAGTGATCTGTTGCCACTGGACGACAGCCCTGGAAATAGCCTTCTACCTGCCCTCATCCCTCACCCTGGGGTGAGGTCACTGATCCAAGGCCACAGGACGAGAGCCCTGGAAACGTCCTACATCCCCCGGCCTGGGGTGACATTACTGCGCCATGACACCGCGCCAGGCCTACTACTTTATAGAGGTGAACTCCCACTAACACTAGACTCCAATGTCCCCGCACTCTGCAGAACGATCTGTTCACCTTTAAACCGAACAAAAAAAAAAACTTAAAGGGAACCTGTCAGGTGGAATATACACGCAGGACCACGAGCAGTTCTGGGTGTATATTGCTAATCCCTGCCTAACCGTCCCTGTATACAGTAGCATAGATAAAGGGAGCTTTAGAAAAAGTATTTCTAAAGATCCTTTATCGTATGCTAATGAGTGAGGGGACTAGTCCCCTGGGCGTTAGTTTCCTCGGCTAGTTGCCCTTTTTATCATGTTAGCACGACCACAGGGACCCACAGGGGTGTATTAACATGCTAATGAATGTGCAGCATCACAGGATGATCACTCACCTCTCCGCCGCCATCGCTGGATTTCGGCTCAGTGCGCATGACCCCGGATTTTGGGTCATGCGCACTACTTCAGTTTGAAGCCAGGACACGTACATCCAGCTTCATAGTGCGCATGACCCAAACTCCGGGGTCACGTACACTGAGCCGAAATCCAGTGTCAGACGGCGATGGCAGCGGAGAGGTGAGTGATATCATCTTCTGCATGATAGCACACCCACAGGGGAGGAATAACATGCTAAGAGGACCAACTAGCCAGGGAAGCAACGCCCAGGGGACTAGTCCCTGCGCTTATTAGCATATCATAAAAGATCTTTAGAAATCCTTTTTCTAAAGATCTCTTTATCTATGCTACTGTATACAGGGACAGTTAGGCAGGGATTAGCAATAAGTACCCAGAACTGCTCGTGGTCCTGCGTGTATATTCCACCTGACAGGTTCACTTTAAAGACTCAAGAACCACAAGTATCAGCAGGCCCTCGCAGTGCATGATGGTACTTGTAGTTCCTCAACAGCCTGAACGTCCCCGGTGATAACAGAAAACCCCGCACAGACAGAGGAGAAGCCGGAGCACAGACAGGAGGACTCCGGCGCTGGGAGTGACGCCTCTCTGTGCAGGGCATTAGGCCGCAGGCGGCCTCCGGTAGGACTATCCCGGGCGCTGCGGCTGCACAGACGAGCCCCATGTGCGGACATTAATAACGGCGAGTCCCGACATCACTAACACGGCGGCGGCGCTCACCTCCGAGCTCTGGTGCTTGAAAGTATCTAGAAACAGAAGCTCCATCGCGGACTCACCCGCCATGTTTAGTGTGGGCGGGGAAGTCAGGGGGCGGGACTTCCGCTCGCTAACCTCCTCGTGAGCGACGTTCTAATCAGCCAATGACGTTCTAGCGTGCGCCGGACTCCGCCTATCACGGAAGTGTCGCTACATAGGTCGTCGCCATGATGAAGGTTGGTTATGTGATGAAAATGCACAATAGGCCGCATTGTACATTGTTGTGGAGCTGATTCCAGTGCAGTGACATTTATTTTTAATTTTTTTTTTAACTGTTGTTTTCATTGTTTGCTAAAATGACTTGCCATAATTCTCCAGGTCTGTGTGATTACAAACGTGTATCTTCTTTCCTCTTTTTTTTTGTAAACAGTGAAAAAATGTTGGAAAATTTGTAGAAAGAAGAATTTTGGTTCAATGGAGTTGTTATTTTTTTGCATAGTGAGTAGACATCTTAGGTTGCTTTCACACATCAGTTTTTCCCCGTCCGGCACCATCCAGCAAAAAACGGATAAAATGGATCCGGCGCCGGATCCGTTGTATTCCCCATTGACTTGTATTAGCACCGGATTGTGCCGGATGGCCTTGCGTTGCATGCGCCATCGCCGGATCCAGCGAAATGTCTTCGTCCGGCGGCTGAAAAGGACGCAGCATGAAGCGTTTTTTGTCTCCAGCAAAAAAACGGACCACACCGGATTTGGCGCCGTCCGGCATGTATAATATATAATAGAAGCCTATGGGCACCGGATCCGTCATCAACCAGCATATGATGGCATCCAACAATGAATCCGGTTTTTTGAACTGCGCATGCTCAGTAGCACAATGGATCCATCAAAAAACGGAAGGACCGCATGGAATAAACTGATACAATGGATCCGTTTTTTTTGCCGTCCCCGTTGCATCAGTTTTTTTGTCGGATTGTGCCTGACGGCAAAAAATGGATGTGTGAAAGCAGCCTTATCGATACAATTTTGGGGTACATATACTGTTTTATTTTTCTTATGGCATTTTTTTGTTGTTTTTGCAGGGACTGAAAATCCTTAATTCTGGCATTTTGATCTTTTTTCTCATTACTGTGTTTACCGAATAATTTAATTAGAGGGGTTGTCCATAACTCGCTAATCCCTTCTCACTCCATGTTTGCCCCATAACAGGATAATAACTCCTATACTGACCTCCGGTGCGGTGTCGGTGCGTTCTCCCAGGGATAACTTGACTTTGTTACATCCCTCAATCCCTGCAGCAGATCAGTGCTGGCTTCAGCCTCTCCTTTCAGAGAAAATGAAGACATCTGTAGGAAGTGATGTGAGACACGCTGCTGCCCTCTCACCTAACACTCACCTGAGGCTGATCTCTATGCTCCCTAACGTCCCTATACAGGTCCTTCCCCCTGTCGCCGATCACGTGCCTAGGCCCTCACTGGCCCTAACTATTAATATCCAGTGTGCCACTGCATATAAGAGAGCACAAGGGAGGGAAGACAAACAGGAGGGGAAAGACACAACATGAGTTCTCCAGTGTTTCTTCACAGCTGCAGTTATAGCAACACCACAGCTCTACAGAGACAAGCTCCTTCAACATGGACAGCTAAGGAATGAGCTATAGCCGGCATAGGGGGAGGAGTGAGGAACGGACATTGATAGCAGAAGGGAGTGGCTGCAGCAGAGGTTATAACCACCTGTTAGATCACTGCAGGATAGAAATGGACCTTTACCCCTTCACTGCCCGACGGAATTAAATATACTCCAACTCAATGCATGGCCACTAAAGCGGATCTGCAATCAACAATACTCTGTGACCTTCTGATTCCAGATCCCCTGGGGTCACATCAGGCCGTGACACACTCGTGACACTAACTGTGGGGATAAGCTGCATAAGATTGTTCTGATAAGCAGAACACTCAGAGGAGGACACAGGGGCTGAGTTGACAGATCAGTGCCACAATCAGTACTTCAAATGAGTACGTTCTGATGTCAATGTACCTGAAGACAAATAGATTGGAAAAATGCACGGGTTTGGAAGTGACGCGCCCACGGGGCCTTAGGGCTACTCGTCACCGGGCCAGTGGTATTTGGGGTTGCTGTGAATGGCCTTACCCGGCTCTGTGACCCCGTCTGTGTCAATAAAAGATGCAAGGTGACCGGTATAGGGGATGATGGGGGTTTCCTTTGCAGCACAACCCGTGCTATGTGGCCAACCATCAGACGCCGCTGCGAGATGTTGTTGCTCTCTCCCGGGGCGGATGGTAACGCAGCTCAGATGGTCCAGCTCCCCAAAGGCAGAGCTTGGCCCCCAGAAAGGACGATAGTGGGGGGTAGTGGCCAATGGCGCCAGAGCGTGGGGCGCCAGCGCCGGCAATGACGGGACCACACCAGGACTGCGGACAAAGTTCTTTTACTCACTGTCAGGTCGTCACCCTTGGAGTTCCGGTTTCCACCGTGATGGGCCCCAGCCGATCCCGGATGATTCAGAGGCCACCACCGGTGTTGTGGAGTGCGAGACCTTCCTTCCTTGCGCTCCGCAGTGTGCATCTTTTAGGTGTAGTATGGGCGATGTTCAATACCAAATAAAGAAATATATAACATGTGGCACGAGTTTTGTTATTTATCTTGCCTCATGCCCCTGCAACAATCTGTATGAGGGTTTAATGTCCCGCGAACTGCGTGTCCGCATTAGGGAACACGTCAGAGACATTTCTGCAGCCTCGGAATGTGATGATGTGTCCAGTTTTAGAACCATACCTAGACACTTTAAGTCGTACCACAATTGTGACCCCGGGGGATATAGAGCCTTTGGCATTGACTGGGTTCAGTGTGGTATTATGGGGGTTCACATGAAAAAGATTCTGGCGCAACTTGAGTGTCGATGGATAACTAACCTTAACACAATGGTACCTGTCGGCCTCAACGAAAAGCTAAGCTTTACGTGTTTTTTTGTGAGATATTAGCTCAGGCATCTATTCAGTTATGTATATACAACCATTTTTATTGTGTTTTTATGGTTTTTACTGATTGTATTTCTCTTTTGTATTTTTAGCAACTTCTATTTATTCTTACAATTATATTCTCCTATTTCTTTGGATAATTCATATTATGGATCATTATGAAAGTGGACCCAGGATTTATCTATCTGGATCAATACATATTTATATATGCATATCATTGGGATGTATCTTGATATGAAAGTCTTGTGTGCTAAATGATAAGTGGATCGGTTCCTATACGATTACTTATGTTGTGATATATCTCTATAGACTGATCTAATTTTTGTCGCCCTACGATTTGCATAAAGATTAATTTTACAATGTAATTGAATAATAGTAATTGAGATCCAGAACGGATGCTTGCCCACAAATTTGCCCTCGTTGCTTATGGCTGCGGTGGGTCGACGCATGCGCGCTGGTCCCCTGACCTGTAGGCGCATCCTAAAGGCATCCATATGGTACAGGGTGGGACTCTGACGTCATCGGAAGGTTTCTTCCCTCCCGTCCAGTATCCGGGATTCCCGGAGGGCTCGATTTACGGCGGGGGCCAGTGCGCATGCGCCGGTATAGCGATATTAACTGTCTTCACCTGGGTTATGGCTATGAAAACCGGCTGTATTTTGTATCACACCACTTCCTTTTTGACAAAGTATATTACGCAACGTGCGTCAAAGGATGCACGGGGTCGGTTCTTGGACACTGTTCTAAAATGGGTAAATATTATCTATCACCTTTATTATGCCGTTAGGAGGATTGCTTGTGGTTAGCTGCTATGTGGTTACTGTGGGGTCTGTTTGGAGTCCGGATTACGGGGATCTACATAAATTGACTGCCTGATATATATATATATATATATATATATAATTTTTTTTTTTTTTAATTTATTTTTTCATTTGGAACTGGTCGGAAAACCTCCCCCAATTTCTTGTCTTCACCATATTTTCTCTAGTCCCTTCCACGACAGCATAGGAGGTTGTCTCTCCACGCCCTAATTGGGACAGGAAGTTCAAGAGGTTTAAAAGGACCCTCCCACCTCCCATAGCCAGTGTCTTTCCTGTCCCCATGGGGCATGGAGAGGTTTTTTTCCTTTCTCCTATGCTGTGGTGGCCGGCGAGCTACAGTATAGATATTTTTTTTTTTTTTTCTCCTCTTACCTTCAGCCGGACAGTATCGGTCGGGCCTTCGCCGCTCCTCCCTTGCTGTTCCCTCACGCTGTGGGGGACCGCTGCTCCAGCCTTCCGGAACCTCCTCTGGGGCGATGCAGGCTGTTGAGCTCCCCGGCCGGCATCCTCCATGAGCCACCGGCCGCTTCCTGCATGAACGCTGCTGGAGCGATCCGGAAGTGCTACCGCGGCCGGGACTTCCGGTCTGGCAAGCTTCCGGTTTGGGCACTTCCGGTCGCGGAGGCAGCGTGGAGGCACGCTGACACGGACTCAGCCTGCCCGGGACCAGATGCAGGAGGCGGGGAACATCACCAGTCGCTGGGGGGGGCAGGCCTTTCCACAGGAAGGCTGCCCTGAAGGCATCAGAACCACGGTAAGGATTCTTCTGTGTGCACTGCCAGGTCTTCCTCTGCTTCTGCAGAGCCCAGCGTTTCCCCCTGCTTCAGTAAGAGGCTGAGGGACGGTCCCTTATGCCTGGTTTCAGGCTGACATGGTGAGTGGTTTCCAGGAGGATGTGCCTGCTGGTATTTGTGTCAAGTCTGACAAGTGTGCAAGGCTAAGGAAACTTTGCCAGCAGTGTACGTCGGTCCCTTCCATGGGCTACTGGTGGGATGGCCTTGGGTGTGTTTGAATCCCAGTGGACACTCCTGGATATTGCTGTATCAGGACATGGGCTGGCTGCCTGGTCTGATGACGCCTCTCTGTTCCGTTGAGTGGACAGGGCAGGGCAGGCATCGTGTGTATAGCTTCTTAGGCTGAACACCGTCCCTTGTGCCAAGCTGCGGTCCATGATGATACAGGAGCTTCAGGCCTCGCTAGCCTCCCTCCCTGCTGCTGACCCTTCTGCCACAAAAAAGTTACCTCCAGTCGTCTGATCCTGAGGCTGATTCCGCCTCGGTGGGTCTGTGTCGCCCTGGGCAAGCCAGGGGTCACAGGTCACAACACCACCACACCCCACACTCCAGGTAGGCACATCACAGCTAACCAGAAATCCTTGTTGCCTTCCTCCAGAGGCTGGTGTCCACACCAGGGGGTGGAGCCAGGCGGTTGGTGTCCGCCCACCTAGGAGTTCACAGCTCTGGAGGCAGGAAGTGTCAGGCAGTTTAGCCCAGGGTGAGCCTGTGTCAACAGCAGATTAGCCCAGGTAGGGCTAGAGTAAACAACTAAGAAGTAAAAGTGGAGTAAAGAAGAGTAGTAAAGGAGGAAAGCAAGAGTGGTGACAGTGAGAGGAAAGCCTGAAGGTCCAGCTGTGTGTAGGGCCAGAACAGCAAGGTCAGCGACGGCGGTGACTGTCCGGAGGGGGACCGTTTGGAAGTTCCTGGAAGGACCCCATTAGCTGTGTGCCCGGTGGTCTGGAGCAGTGTTCCGAAAGACAGTCAGCACCAGGGCAGGGGCCTCTCGGACCCCGGCAAGGCTAGGAGTCGCCAAATTTGCCGAATCCGTCAGTGAAGGGGACGTAGATCCCCCAGCAACCAAGTCCCGATTGACGGCAACAGCCCAACCTGAAGCAGAGAGACACCGCCACCGCCAAGGCACCAGTTTCTCAGGGCCAGCGCCTGCGGGCAAAGTGTAGAGCTCCTCCGGCCCAGATTGCAGTCGGGGAGCGGGTAACCGGAGGGAATCCACCGCTACCATCAGTCAAACTTAGGTGCAAGGAAAAGGGACATCACCGTCACCTACCGGGAGTGCAGGTGCAGCCGTCTGTGGGACCGTCCTACCAGCCGTTTGGTTTACCGTACAAACTGTGTCCATGTCTCAGGCTGAGTGAGTACCACAGTGCCGCAAGGC
Source organism: Anomaloglossus baeobatrachus (assembly GCF_048569485.1). Lineage (NCBI taxonomy): Eukaryota > Metazoa > Chordata > Amphibia > Anura > Aromobatidae > Anomaloglossus > Anomaloglossus baeobatrachus. The sequence continues at coordinate 74,125,565 of NC_134358.1, read as the reverse complement.
ACAGCGCTGCCCCTGCGTCCCTGCGCCCACCAGGCCCCGCACCTCACCACCCATCACCGGGACCGGGATCACCAACCCCTACCCACGGAGGGGCAACACAACACCTGGCTGCTCCCCATCACCACCCCCGGGGTCCCCATCCAGAGCAGCGGTGGTGCAATCACCACAACCGTGGGTGGCGTCACGAACTATAACAATCCCCGCACCCAACAAACCCCCTTTCACTCACGGGCGAGGAGTGTCGCTCGAGGAACCCCGGGATCCGGCCCACAGCTCGAGCCACCACTGAGCAGCTGCCGGACCCGAGCAGAAGGGGTGAGCGTGGTGTGCCAACACCCTCCTCCCCGCCCGCGACAATTTGGCGTCACGAACAGGATCTTACCGCTCTGCCGTCTGGTAGAGGTGCGCCTTGTTACCGCCGGAGGTATCCGGCAGAAAAATTTCAGAAGCCGCCATCTTTGGCGCGAAGAGTTCCCGCTCGAGCGTCTTCTCGAGCAGTAGAGGCGCGAAGGCCAAAACCCCGCCCCGAGAGAGGAGGGGCCGGAAAGAGCTAAGGGGGACGAAAACAAGGTGTCTGCGCCCGACGGAGCCGCTGGAGGAGCGGTGGTCGCAGCCGCAGCGGCACCCGCGGATGGGAATGGGCCTGCCCAAGCCCCGGTCGTACCGGCGGGAGGTGCCGCGGCCCCCGCGCTCGCTCAGGTCATGCCGTTTTCCTTGCCCTATGCACCCGGAGCTGCCTGGCTACCGCAGTATGATGGGAGACCGGATGCCCTACAGGCCTTCCGGAAAAAGCTTAACCCGTTGCTGGAGCTGTACCCCCTGACTGATAAGCAACGAGCGGCTATAGTGCTAGGCCAGCTAACCGGTGCGGCGGAGCAGGAAGCGGAGACCTGGGCCGAGGGGGACCGGCTCTCTGTAGCCACCATCTTTGAGAAGCTACAGACTGCCTTCGAGACCCGGACTGAAGCTGAGCTGAGGATGCAGTTTTACCAGTGCCGGCAACGAGCCGGGGATAGCATTCGGGACTATGCTCTACGTCTGCAGACCGCCCTCCGCATGCTGAAGCGGGTGAACTCTATTAATGAGGCGGATAGCAACAAGATGCTGGTGGAGCAATTTGCGCAGGGGATGAGGTCCCCTGAGGATCGTAAACAACTCCGGCTGTGGGCCCTGGAACACCCTGATGTGGACTTTGCTGTGTTAAAAGAGCGGGCTATCAAAGCACTCCAGCCCCCGGCTGCTGAAGTTCTGGAACCCGTCCCGTGGCCCGTCGAGACAGCTCCTGTTGTGGCGGCCTCAGCCAAACCAACCTCTGTAATGCCTGCAGCCCCAAGCAGCACAGTCGAAGAGTTGGCAGCCCAGGTCCGTCGCATGGACGGAGACCTTGCCAAAATCCTTGCTGCACTGCAACCTTTGACCAGATCTCAGCCTCCAGCGCAGATACAGCTTGCTGACAGTCCCGAGGATGTTCCCTGGATGCAGCAGAGAAGTGCTAACAACCCGCGGAGCAGACCTCCAATCTGCTACAAGTGCCGTAAGCCGGGCCATTACTACCGACAGTGCCCGTTAAACGAGCAACCCCTGGGGCCCCGGGCCAATCCTCAGGAGTAGAACATCGTGGCCCCCCGGACTGGCGAGACCGATATATCGGGGCCCGCCCTATCATCCCCGTGGCTGTGGACGGCATACCAGTGATGGCTCTCTTGGACACTGGATCACAGGTAACTACTATACCGTACAAGTTGTACCAGCAGTATTGGGCCGTAGACGAGCTGGCGCCCCCAGACAATAGCATAACGTTGATAGCCGCTAATGGACTTCCATTGACCCAGGTGGGGTATAAACAAGTGGCTATGACAGTGGGGCAAGCTGAACTACAACACCAGGGTATGATTGTGATCATGAATGAACCCAGTGATCATAACCCGAAGATAGTGCTGGGAACCAATGTGATGGAACACTGCATGGCTGATGTGTTGACCCTATTGTAACAGCTGGCCGCCACAGCGGCGGGGAGCCGGCAGAGGGCTGTGCAGCGTGAAATCCGTGCCCTGATGTACCGCCAGCATGTAAGCTCAACAGGAGGGGAGATTGGTGGAGTGAGAGTGATGGATGTTGCTCCATTGACTGTGCCCCCTAGGAGTGAGATGATGATCTGGTGTAGGGCAGCAGTAGGGCCTCAGGGGCGTGACTACCCCGCAATGATGGAACCCATGCCTTCCGAGCACTGGCCCACGGTAATGGCCGCCCGAGGGGTGGTGGATGTGAAGAAAGGGAGAGTGCCTGTGAGAGTGTTGAACTGTGGGGAGGAAGAGGTCAGGCTTCCCCGGTATGCCACCATTGCCAAGCTGCTTACCCTGGACCCTCACACTATCCATGAAGCCAGTCCATCCACACCCCAACCTGCCACCAACACTCCCCCACCCCAGGGGGACATAAAAGAGTGGCACCAACAGCTACATGTAGGCACTGATGATACCCCCACACATCACAGGGCAGGGGTACACAGGGTGGTGCAGGAGTACGAACAGGTTTTCAGTAAGCACCCCCTGGACTTCGGGCAGGTCAAGGGGGTCCAACACCACATTCCCACAGGTGAACATCCCCCTGTCAAAGAGAGGTACAGACCTATTCCCCCTGCACATTACCAGTGTGCCAAGGATATGTTGAGGAATATGAAGGAGGCAGGGGTTATTCGGGATAGCTGTAGTCCCTGGGCCGCTCCGTTGGTACTGGTTAAGAAGAAGGACGGTACCATGAGGATGTGTGTGGACTACCGGAAGATCAACCAGATAACCCATAAAGATGCCTATCCATTACCGCGTATTGAAGAGTCTTTGGCCGCACTGAGGACTGCAAACTACTTCTCGACCCTTGACCTCACCAGCGGGTACTGGCAAGTGGCCGTGGCTCCAGAGGACCGGGAGAAGACCGCCTTCGCCACCCCGATGGGGCTCTGCGAATTCAATAGCATGCCGTTTGGGCTGTGCAATGCCCCTGGGACCTTCCAACGGTTGATGGAGTGCTGTCTGGGACATTTAAACTTTGAGACCGTCCTGCTGTATTTGGATGATGTGATTGTTTATTCCCAGACGTATTAAGCCCATCTGGAGCACCTGGCCGAGGTGTTCGCGTCCCTTGCCAAGTACGGGATGAAGTTGAAGCCCTCAAAATGCCACCTGCTGAAGCCCAGGGTGCAGTATCTAGGGCATGTGGTGAGTGCGGATGGTGTCGCCCCCGACCCTGAGAAGATCACTGCCATCCAAAGCTGGCCGAGACCAACTACAGTGAGGGAGGTAAGGCAGTTTCTGGGTCTGGTGGGGTACTATCGGCGCTTTATAAAGGGGTACACGAAGATGGCTGCCCCCATGCAAGATCTCCTCGTGGGACAGACCAAAGGTGGTAGACCCATCGGAGCCCCACTGTCGTGGGAGGACAAGCATGAGGAGTCCTTTTGCCAGTTGAAGGCGGCCCTGACCGGAGAAGAGGTCCTGGCGTATCCTGACTATGGGCGCCCATTCATCCTCCACACGGACGCCAGTAACGTGGGGCTAGGAGCGGTCCTATCCCAGATCCAGGATGGAAAGGAGAAGGTGATTGCCTACGCCAGCCGAAAACTCCGGCCGACCGAAAGGAACCCTGAGAACTATAGCTCCTTCAAGCTCGAGCTACTGGCGTTGGTGTGGGCTATCACGGAGCGGTTCCGTCACTATTTGGCGGCAGCAAAATTCACCGCATTCACGGACAACAATCCGCTGACTCACCTGAACACGGCCAAGTTGGGCACGCTGGAGCAGCGGTGGGTAGCCCGGTTAGCCAACTATGATTTCACCATAAAGTACCGAGCTGGTCGTGTCAACATCAATGCGGATGCACTCTCCCGGATGCCCCATTTGTCAGAAGAGGGGTGCGAGGATGACGACCTCGAGGAGATTGAGTTGCCTGCGTTTCACCAGCCGCCTACTGAGAGGGTACAAGTATGTCAGCAAAGGGTGGATCTGGACCCGCGGCCTAGTCAAGAGTGGCAAGATGCCCAGGACCAAGCGCCGGCTGTCCGCCTTGTCAAGACCCTGGTGGAACAAGGTGCTATGGGAATAGACCCTGCCGCTCCCGCCGAAGCCCAACGCTTGTGGAAAGAACGGAAATGGCTTTACCTACACCAAGGGAGGCTGTACCGTGAGCTGATCAACCCGAAGACCCATGAGAAAATATGCCAGGTAATCATTCCTTGAGCTGATGTCGCTACTGTCCTACAGGCATACCATGATGGTGCTGGCCACTTCGGGTGGAAGAAGCTGGAGATGCTGTTGAGGGAGCGGTTCTATTGGAGTGGGATGCGTGAATCGGTGGAAACCTGGTGCCGAGAGTGCGGTCCTTGTACGCTGAGAAGAAAGGACGAGACTAGCCAGAGGGCACCGTTACATCCCATAGTCACCCATCAGCCGCTGGAGCTGGTCGCCCTAGACCATGTCAAACTCACCCCTAGCCGAAGTGGATACACCTACGCCTTGACCATGGTAGACCACTACTCAAGATTTATGGTGGTAGTCCCCGTTAAGGACCTGACTGGTCGAACCGCTGCTCGAGCGTTCCAGGCCTATTTTTGCCGACCCCATGGGTACCCCGAGAAGGTGCTGACTGACCAAGGCCCGGCTTTTGAAGCAGAAGTGTTTCACGAATTCTGCCAGTTGTACGGCTGCAAGAAGATCCGGACCACTCCGTACCACGCCCAGACCAACGGCATGTGCGAGAAAATGAACCATTTGGTCCTGGGGCTCCTCAAGACGCTACCGCTGGAAGAACGGAACATGTGGCCAGAAAAGTTACCCGACTTGGTCGACATGTACAATAATATCCCGTCCAGCTCGACGAAGTGCACCCCAGCGTATCTGATGAGGGCTCGTCCTGGCGGCCTGCCGGTGGATCTGGAGATGGGGTTGGAGGCCCCGGAAGCACTCCCTTCAACGGCAGAGTGGGAAAGTCGGAGGAGGGCCCAATACCGGCAAATCCAGGAGTATGTGGAGAAAAACCTCAGTCGGAGTCGGGAACAGCAAGAGCACCGGTTCAATCAGAAGGCACCCGCAGGTCCTTTCCAGCCAGGAGATGTGGTGCTGAAACGGAAGAGGAAAGCCCACAAACTGGATGATCAGTGGGAGCAAGTCCCTTACGTCATACAACCCACAGAGTGGGACGATGGGAAGACCTACCAGATCAGTCGTGGCCAAGGGGGTACCCTGGCCACCGTTTCTCGGGACCATCTAAAAAAATGCCCCCCAGCGTTGAAGGCAGAGGCTGAAGTACCGGTTCCTCCACCAGTGGAAAAGGCGGCAGAGGTAATCCACACTGTGATGGGTGACTTCCCAGCAAACTGGCCTACACAGAACGGCGCGGTGATACTTCCAGTGATACTGTTCCCACAATGATGAAGGAGTAGTGGAAGCGGTTAACCGTGAGCCAGAACCAGTGCCAGTGCCCAGGGATGAACCTGTACCCAGCCCCCCTACACCTCCGCCTGCTCCACACTATAGCAGGGAGGAGGAACCGATTGTTCCCTCTACCCCACTGTCTAGCAACACTGACACCGGGCCCCGAAGGTCCACCCGTTCCAACCTAGGTAGACCCCCACTTAGGTACAGGGAGACCGTTCTATGAGTAAAAGGGGTCCACAAATGTGTAGAGTGAGTTGTTTGTGTGTTGAAAAGTTGAAAGTTTGAAAAATGATGAAAATGACAATGATCCGAAGTTCACCTGATTCACCGTGTGATTTGCAACCGGCAGGAGCCGGCACCGTTGTCCCCGTGGGGACCGTTTAAAAATGCATGGGAACTATCCATGGACAAGCCCGTGAACTTTGCAGGGCAACCACAAACGTTAAGTGGCTTGTAAATATGTTGGGTACCGTTACCGTTTCCGCAGGCCGCCTCCGGAGAGGCAGGTTGGAGGGAGGGCCCTAAGCAGAGCAGGCTGGGGCCCAGCCACCAAAGGGACCGGTGGCTACCCTCTGGAGGGAAGGAAAGATCCCGCTCGGGTACCGTGTGCTGGACTGTGGGTCAAGGGGTGCTGCCTGGGTTTTAGGGGCAGCATCAGGGCCAGGTTACTTGGGTGGGAGAGAGCGGTAACCGTATACCGTTGCAACGTTTAAAGTAAAATGTGCCTCCCGTCTTGGGAAGAAGTTATTAAAAATGTTATTATTGTTTGCTTAACCTTGTTATCCCCTTTTTACAGAAAAATAAAACCGGTGTAGGACGGCAGCCCGCGGACGGTCTGCATTTTGCTAAGGGGGAATGTGTCGCCCTGGGCAAGCCAGGGGTCACAGGTCACAACACCACCACACCCCACACTCCAGGTAGGCACATCACAGCTAACCAGAAATCCTTGTTGCCTTCCTCCAGAGGCTGGTGTCCACACCAGGGGGTGGAGCCAGGCGGTTGGTGTCCGCCCACCTAGGAGTTCACAGCTCTGGAGGCAGGAAGTGTCAGGCAGTTTAGCCCAGGGTGAGCCTGTGTCAACAGCAGATTAGCCCGGGTAGGGCTAGAGTAAACAACTAAGAAGTAAAAGTGGAGGAAAGAAGAGTAGTAAAGGAGGAAAGCAAGAGTGGTGACAGTGAGAGGAAAGCCTGAAGGTCCAGCTGTGTGTAGGGCCAGAACAGCAAGGTCAGCGACGGCGGTGACTGTCCGGAGGGGGACCGTTTGGAAGTTCCTGGAAGGACCCCGTTGGCTGTGTGCCCGGTGGTCTGGAGCAGTGTTCCGAAAGACAGTCAGCACCAGGGCAGGGGCCTCTCGGACCCCGGCAAGGCTAGGAGTCGCCAAATTTGCCGAATCCGTCAGTGAAGGGGACGTAGATCCCCCAGCAATCAAGTCCCGATTGACGGCAACAGCCCAACCTGAAGCAGAGAGACACCGCCACCGCCAAGGCACCAGTTTCTCAGGGCCAGCGCCTGCGGGCAAAGTGTAGAGCTCCTCCGGCCCAGATTGCAGTCGGGGAGCGGGTAACCGGAGGGAATCCACCGCTACCATCAGTCAAACTTAGGTGCAAGGAAAAGGGACATCACCATCACCTACCGGGAGTGCAGGTGCAGCCGTCTGTGGGACCGTCCTACCAGCCGTTTGGTTTACCGTACAAACTGTGTCCATGTCTCAGGCTGAGTGAGTACCACAGTGCCGCAAGGCACAGCGCTGCCCCCGCGTCCCTGCGCCCACCAGGCCCCGCACCTCACCACCCATCACCGGGCCCCGGGATCACCAACCCTTACCCACGGAGGGGCAACACAACACCTGGCTGCTCCCCATCACCACCCCCGGGGTCCCCATCCAGAGCAGCGGTGGTGCAATCACCACAACCGTGGGTGGCGTCACGAACTATAACAATCCCCGCACCCAACAAACCCCCTTTCGCTCACGGGCGAGGAGTGTCGCTCGAGGAACCCCGGGATCCGGCCCACAGCTCGAGCCACCACTGAGCAGCTGCCGGACCCGAGCAGAAGGGGTGAGCGTGGTGTGCCGACACCCTCCTCCCCGCCCGCGACAGGTCCCGATAAAGGGTTTTCCTCCGGGAGGCCTGACCGGTCTTTTCTTTTTCCCTGAGATGATTGGAGGATCTTAATGGAGCAGTTGGGTGCACTATGGGGTTGGAGGATGAGTAGGTCCTCCCCTCCGTTCAGGGCGAAATGTTCGCGGACCTGAAAACCACTGGGCAAGGGGGTTTCTTGTCCATGCTACTGTCCTGGATCTTCTCTCTAGAATGGGATTTCCTTGAGGAGCTTTCTGGAGTGTCCTCTGACACAGTTTCCCCTGGAGAGTTCTGGGTTGCTTTGGGAGATTCCCATGCAGGTGGCCAAGGTCGCTATACAAACAGCGCTCCCCCTTGCGGCCGATTACCAGCTTAGGAATCGGATAGTTAGGTAGGTCAGGAGTCTCATGAAGAAGCCCTGGGAGGCTTCGTCGTCTCCCATCGGGCCCATACTGCCTCCTCTTAGGTCCCCCTGTCCCTCCTTCGGAGGCTCGACCAGTGGAGGCTCATTTTCCTGGGGTACTCCTAGGGATGAGTTACTGGAATCACTTCCCTTACTTAGGAAGGCAACTAGTTTGGCAGGTACCTCTGTGTAGTCGGTCCGCCTGGCTGCCAGGACCTCAGTCTTGTCTAACTCGGACAGACGAGCTCTAGGCTAAGGCTTGGAGTGGGGACTCTACTTCCACACTGCGGCTTGCTCCCGTCTGTTTAAGGGGTACTTAAGGGTTGGGCCTGCCCTGGATGATATTCTGGACAGGGCGACTGATCGTCAGGCCTACCGGATACACCCTCCAGGCAACGGTCCTTTCATCCCTCGATACCTCGGGCCTCCCAGCCCAAGGGGAGAGGTGAGTCTGACCGTGGGAGTTACCCTTAGGGTGAGGGGAGTACTTTTCTCATCCCTTCCCATCCACAAAGTCCTCAGCATGACGAAAGTGAGTCGGCTCGGGTGGGGGGACAAGCTCATCTCAGAGGGTCTCTTGGTAGACTTCCCCCCCCCCCGGCCTCCGAGTCACGGCCCTGTCGTCACAGGGTTCTCAGGATCTACTGTGCTCGATGATTCGGGAGTTAATCCATTCGGGGGTCGTTTCTCTGTCCCGAGTCAGGAAGTAGGGGTAGGTCGCTACTCCGTCTCTTCCTTGTCAACACACCATCTGGAGACGTCCGGTTTTTCATCTATCTGAAGCGTCTCAAACCAGCGGGTCAGATACCGACGTTTCAGGAATGGAGTCTGGGAACTCTGTTGTTCCCCTGCTCGGTCTCCGCCACCTGTTGGCCTCGATTGCCCTGTGGGACGCCTAGTTCCATGTGCCCTTCCATCCTTGTCTCAGGCAGTACCTCAAAATTGCGGTTCTGCACGGAGGGACCATGCTTCATTTCCACTTACAGGTATTTCCCTTCGGGTTCTTCTCGGCTCCAAGACTCTTTTCAAAGATCAGGGCTGAGGTGGTCACCTTCCTCCGTTGCAGAGTTGGCCTCAACCTGACAGGCATCCTTCCCCCAGAGGATCACAGATTGACACTGCTGGCCAAACTCTCGATGTTCATAGACAAGCGCGCCCGACCCTTCGAGGCGCTATATCGGCCCTGGGTTTTATGACGTCCTGCATTCCCTCAGTCTTGTGGGCTCCGGCCCACTCTCATTGTCTATGGGATCGTATCCTGGTTCATTGGGTCGGACTCCCTTCCTCCCTGAACACCGGTTTCGCCTGTCGGCACCCGTCTCCTCGTCCCTTCTCTGGTGTGTCCCTACAACCTGATGGTTGGGGTTGCCTGGACCCGGTCACCCCTGGTTACACTGGCAGCCGATGCCAGCCAGAGGGGCTGGGGGGCTATGGTGGAAAACTCTCAGTTCAGGGGGGCTGGAGCCCTTAGGTCGGCAACCAGTCCTCCACCTGCCGGGAACTCGGGGTGGTCGGAGAAGCCCTCCTCGCTGCCCAGGATCCCATCCGGGACACTCACGTCCAGGTCTACTGGGACAATGGCTCCACAGTGGCACATCTCCGCCATCAGGGCAGTACTAGGTCGGCGCCCTGAAGTCTGTGTCCTCCCGGATCTTCCACTGGGCAGGACAGTCCCTGCTCTCCCTTTCTGCAGTCCATCTACAAGGATCCCTACACCTTCAGGCAGACTTCCTGAGTCATCAGGATGTTCACCCAGGGGAGTGGAGTCTGGCCCAAGCGGTGTTCTGCTCTCTGGTGGCAAGGTAGGGTACTCCAGAGGTAGACCTCTTTGCTTCAGCAGGAAATCGCCAGGTCGCAACATTTGTCTCCCTGAACCCTCGGGGCAACGCGTTGGGGGTGAACACCTTCTGCCACAATTGGTCCTTTTTGCCTCGATACGCCTTCCCGCCTACTCCTCTTCTCGCACGAACCCTGAGGACGATCAGGGACGACGGAGCCACGACCATCCTGGTAGCTCCTCTGTGGCCGCGGCGGAGTTGGTACTGCCTGTTCCTGACTCTCAGACTCGACGGACCGGTCCTCCTGGGTTCAGACCCCAGTTTCCTGTCTCAGGATCCGATATTCCATCCGGTCCCCCAGGAGCTCCAGTTGGCTGCCTGGCTTCTGAGGCCCGGGCACTGAAGGCCCAAGGACTTTCTGACTAGGTTGTGGCTGCTCTACAAAAGAACCGTACACCAGTGGCTAATAGTATTTCCACTAAAATCTGGATGAGATTTTCCTCCTGGTGTGGTTCTCGGCCTCCTGACCCGCTCCGGCCTACCATTGCGCAGATTCTCGATGTCATCCAGAGTGGATTGGACTTGGGCCTTCGGCCCAGCACCCTGCAGGTGCAGATCTCGGCGCTTAGTACAGTCTTGTCCCGGCTCTGGCAGATCGTCGTTGGATCCGCCGTTTCAGGGTGTCCGCTAGTAGGCTCTGTCCGCGGCGGAGGATCCTGACACCTAGCTGAGATCTCAATGTGGTCCTTACCGGACTTTCTCAGTCACCCTTTGAGCCACTGTCCTCTTGTAACATTCGTTCTCTTTCTCACAAGACTGCCTTTCTTGTGGCTATTACGTCTGCTCGTAGAGTCGGGGAACTTCAGGCTTTGTCTATTCGGGAGCCTTACCTGACCGTCAGAGATGACAGCATTGTTTTCAGCTGGACCCTTCCTTCCTTCCCAAGGTGGTTTCGGATTTTCACCGTTCTCAGTCCATCATCCTGCCTTCCTTCTGTCAGAATCCTCGGACTCCGGGTGAGGAAGTGTTTCATTCTTTGGATGTTCGTCGGACAGTGTTGCACTACCTGGAGGTTACTGCTTCTTGGCGTCTTGATTATAACCTGTTTATCCAGCCCTTGGCCGAAATAAGGGCAGGAAGGTGGCTAAGAGTACCGTCGCCAACTAGATTGTGCGGGCAATTAGAGACGCCTACCTCGCTCGGCATCTCTCTCCGCCTACCGGATTCACGGCGCACTCCACCAGGGCTACCTCTGTCTCCTGGGCTGAACGGGCAGGGGCTTCTCCGGAGCAGATATGCAAGGCGGCTACGTGGTCTTCCCTCCATACTTTCACGAAGCATTATTGTCTGGATCCGGATTCCAGCAGGGATTGGCTTTTGGCAGGAAGGTCCTGCAGGCTGTGGTCCCCCCCTAGGTATCAATTCTTTGGTATTCCTCCTATGCTGTCGTGGAAGGGACTAGAGAAATAAGAATTATTCTTACCGTTAATTCGATTTCTAGGACCTTCCACGACAGCAGGTAATTCCCTCCCCTTTTATATTCATATATTCATGGATATGTTGTACTTCTCATTTGCTATGGGTTCTTTGTAAGACACTGGCTATGGGAGGTGGGGGGGTCCTTTTAAACCTCTTGAACTTCCTGTCCCAATTAGGGCGTGGAGAGACAACCTCCTATGCTGTCGTGGAAGGTCCTAGAAATCGAATTAACGGTAAGAATAATTCTTATTTTTGCCTCTAGTTGACTATATATAATTGTGACATAATTGTGACAGGATGCTTCTCCCATATCACACAATCAACAGAGCGACAGATGGATGAACAATCCAAAGCATATTTATCCCTGCAATACAGAATGACCATCAAATAATCCACCACACGGAGGGTAAAATAGTCCAGTAAAGGCATAAATGTCCCGGGGATGAATCACAATCCTCCAGCAGTCCTTCTTCAGGGTGTTCGGGGTTTCTCAACGGCTCTCTGGGGTGTTACCTTCTCCCCCAGAGGATCAAACCTTCTCTCTTCTCCTTCCCAGCCTGACTGCGCAGTTCTTCAGGTAAGCAAAACGTTTAGGTGGATCCCAGGCCCCCCCTCCCCCAGACCTAGGGACAGGAACACTATAGGGGGTGATTACCTACAGACAATACAATGTACACACAAGCAATACAGAGACTAGACAGTGATCCACGCCTAAAATACGAACCTACACAACCCCCCATATTCCACCATCACAATAATAATTTTTGTGCTCTACTCTTTTCTATGCTGATTGTTTTTAAAAAAAAACAACCATGTGATTAATAGTTTATATATTACACTATCTGGCATGTCTTGCCCCTTTTTTGTCTAATGTAATATATTGGGGTTACCCAGTATTTTGGGACCATGTTCCCTCAATATGTCCATGCTATGAAAATTTCTAAGTTAAGCTGTATGTTGTGTAAGTGATGAACACCAGTGGTTAACCTCTTCCTTACCCGGGATGAGTACTGCACCTTAAGGTAGATGCAATACCCTGTGGCGACTGTGCCTCAAAGGCGCTACAGACGCCTCTTATATGTAATTTTTTTTTTTTACAGGAATAGAGACAAATCCTCTAATAAAATAATTTGCAAAGTTTCAGAACTTTCAATGCTGGAAAAAAAATATTTTAAAAAGATATTAAAGTTCAATTATTCATTAAACATACAGACTCCCAACCACCCCTACACATCTATAGAACATTTTTCCAGAGGGATTTTGGCTTCATTTGTGGTGTGCTTCCGTGATGATGATTTTGGTCCAGTGTTTTTTAGTAGTTGGCTCATTGATCTCTTAACTCTTTCAGGGCTGCTCGCCGTGCTGTTGGAGTGATCTTAACAGGACGCTCAGTCATAAGGAAAATAGTCCAGTTGAGTAAACATATTTGCAGGCACCTAGTCCTGTGGCTACGTTAGTATTCTGTAGAAACTAGATTAGAACCTGCAAACCTTCTCCTACCTGTAGTTATCCTGACACCTCTTGTGATTAGTACGCATACATGGCATGATTGCGCTGTGATGATTGCAGGATGCCGCAACAGTCCTACCAATTAGAAGATGTGATGCGGATTCCGACAGGAAGAGATTCGTAGGGCTCTGGGACAGCGGCTATGTCTATACAGTGTGTCCACCCATATCCTGTCCACCGCCATTAACTTGAGAACGGCGGTAGCTATAGGCATAGAAGTGGTGTCTAGGTATAGTAAAGTAGCCATGCGCTATGCAATGAAACCACCTATAGCGCCACCTGGTGGAAAACAATGGAGTTAGCATTTTTATCTCGAAAATGGAACGAGAGAGAGAAAAAAGTAAATTACAAAGTTGTAGGGCATCATCAATTCAATACGAATTTTCTCTATTTGTGCCCTATATGTATTTGTTATTATGTACAATCATTTTTACCTGCCGGCCTGTTTTGCCGCTGATTCTTTTGTGCCAGTTGCTATTTATTAAACACTAGAAGGTGGCCCGATTCTACGCATCGGGTATTCTAGAATTTACGTATTGTGTAGTTAATGTATGATTTTTGTTATATATATAGATGTTGTTGTGTGTAGTTGCCAAGTGTTTGTGTAGGGCGCTGTACATGTTCTGGGTGTTGTCTGGGTGTGGCGGGGGGTGAGAGCGGTGTTGTGTGTTGCGTTGTGTGTGTTGCATTGTTTGTGGAGCGCTGTGTGTGTGTGTTGCGCGGTTTGTGTGGGTGTGGGGTGTGTGTGTGTGTGTGTTTTGGTGGGAAGTATGTTTTGTGCAATGTGTGTGTTGTGCGGCATGTGTGTATATTTGTGTGTGCCGCGCTGTTTGTGTGTTGGGTGTCTGTGTAGGGCGGTGTTTGTGGTTCCCAGTGTGTGTGTGGTGTGGTGTGTTGTGCAGTGCGTGTGTGGCGGTGTGTGTGTGTTTTGGGGGGAGGTGTGCACCCCCCATCGTGCTCCATCCCCCATGCTGCGCAATCCCCATCGTGCTCCATCCCCCATGCTGCGCACCCCCCATCGTGCTCCATCCTCCATGCTGCGCACCCCAATCGTGCTCCATCCCCAATCGTGCTCCATCCCCATCGTGCTCCATCCCCCATGCTGCGCACTCCCCATCGTGCTCCATCCCCCATGCTGCGCACTCCCCATTGTGCTCCATCCCCCATGCTGCGCACTCCCCATCGTGCTCCATCCCCCATGCTGCGCACCCCCATCGTGCTCCATACCCCATGCTGCGCACCCCCCATCGTGCTCCATCCCCCATGCTGCCCACCCCCCATCGTGCTCCATCCCCCATGCTGCGCACCCCCCATCGTGCTCCATCCCCCATGCTGCGCACTCCCCATCGTGCTCCATCCCCCATGCTGCGCACTCCCCATCGTGCTCCATCCTCCATGCTGCGCACCCCCCCATCGTGCTCCATCCGCCATGCTGCGCACCCCCATCGTGCTCCATCCTCCATGCTGCGCATTCCCCATCGTGCTCCATCCTCCATGCTGCGCACCCCCCATCGTGCTCCATCCCCCATGCTGCGCACCCCCCATCGTGCTCCATCCTCCATGCTGCGCACCCCCCATCGTGCTCCATCCCCCATGCTGCGCACCCCCCATCGTGCTCCATCCCCCATGCTGCGCACCCCCCATCGTGCTCCATCCCCCATGCTGCGCACCCCCCATCGTGCTCCATCCCCCATGCTGCGCACTCCCCATCGTGCTCCATCCCCCATGCTGCGCACTCCCCATCGTGCTACATCCCCCATGCTGCGCACCCCTCATCGTGCTCCATCCCCCATGCTGCACACTCCCCATCGTGCTCCATCCCCATGTGACTGATGCGTTGTACAACGGATGACAAAGAACAGAATTCATTGTCGGACTCCATTGTGTGCGGGGGGCGGATCGCAAGGGGGGTGGAGCGCAAGGGGGGCGGAGCCGAGCGGGGCCATGGCGCTGAGGACGTCAGTGCCGCGGGGACTGCAGGGCTGGGGACAGGTGAGTGTGTGTGTGTGTGTGTGTTTGTGTGTACACATGCGGAGTGCGTAAGGGGGCGGAGCCGAGTGGGGAAGTGTCGGCCTCCCTGCACACGTATCCAGTGTAAATATCGGGTAACTAACCAAAGCGCATTGCTTAGTAACCCGATGTGTATCCTGGTTATGTGTGCAGGGAGCCAGAGAGAGCATGCGCAGGATTCCGTTGTTTACCAGAGCAGCGGATTGTGACTGATATAATTTAACGGAAGTGTGAACCTAGCCTAAGGCTGCTTTCACACTTAATAATAATAATCTTTATTTCTATAGCGCCAACATATTCTGCAGCGCTTTACAATTCAGGAGGATCATTTACAAACAAGGAACAGTTATAGAAATACAATATTTGGAGGAAAAAAAAAGAAAAAACACAACCCTGCTCGTGAGAGCTTACAATCTACAATGAGATGGGGGGGGGAGGCAAGGTTCAAGTGTTTATTTACAATGACAATCCAGCCATCTCACGGAAATGGGGGATAGATAATGGTTTCCTGGACCAGTTGCCAGAACCTTGAGATGCCTTTGGGTGCCATGGAGTTTGATGTGGAGTTATGTTGTGAGAAGTTGTAGAGGGACTATGTGAATCGAATCTGATTAGGGAGTGTGATAAGCCGCCCTAAAAAGATGCGTCTTTAGGGTGCGTCTGAAGCTGAGTAAGTTGTGATTTGTCCTAACGTCTTGGGGTAGAGTGTTCCAGAGGGTTAGTGCAGCTTGGAAGAAGTCTTGGATCCGGGAGTGGGAGGTTCGAATTAGTGTGGATGTTAGTCGAAAGTCATTTGCAGAGCGTAGAGAACGGGTGGGGTGATAGACCAAGAGGAGGGTGGAGATGTAGGGGGGGCCGCACTGTGGAGAGCTTTGTGGGTGAGAACAAGCAGTTTGAATTAGATCCTGTGATATATGGGCAGCCAGTGCAATGACCGGCACAGAGCAGAGGCATCCGAGTAGCGGTTAGACAGATAGGTGACCCTGGCTGCTGCATTAAAGGGGTTATCCGGCTTCTTTGACATTTTTCTTTTATTTCCCTATTGGGCTACATTGGGGCAGGTAAGTAGATAGAGACCACTTACCTGCCCTGCTGTCAGCCCCTCTCCCCCGGCTCAGAGCGGTCATGTGACCGCTCCTGCCACGATTTTGCTGCTTCCGGTCTTTGCACGTCTACCTGGGCAGGGCCATATTGACATGCAAATGTGGAACAGCATGTCGCCTCCCTGCTGGGTGTCTACAGTGCGAGGAGTCACCGCCCCCTTCCCTGCACCCTCCCACACATTCCCCCGCACCTCCAGTAACCTCCCCCTGCACTGCTGTGGGGGTCCGTGACCTGGGGGCGGGGCCTGGCGGCAGCTGCCGTGGTGTCTGCGCCAGCACCAGGCCCCCTGCCCAGGATCGCACATTCAAATGTACCGGCATCACAGATCACCGATGCCGGTACATTTGAAAGTGCTGATGAGAAGCAGCGCAGCGCTGCTTCTCATCACTGTCCCTCCGGCTGTCTGTGCAATCTGCAGCACAGCGGTGACGTCACTACTGTGCTGAACAGAGCACAGACAGCGCACGAACGTGCAGGAGCGGCGGGGACCGAGGACAGGTGAGTATGTACTCCACATGTGTTCCCGATGGGGATGGGGGGGCTGGCAGAGCCATATGTGTGCGTGTGCAGAGCCATGTGTGTGCGTGTACGGTGCAGAGCCATATGTGTGCGTGTGCGGTACAGAGCCATATGTGTACAGTGCAGAGCCATGTGTGTGCGTGTACGGTACAGAGCCATATGTGTGCGTGTGCAGAGCCATGTGTGTGCGTGTACGGTGCAGAGCCATATGTGTGCGTGTGCGGTACAGAGCCATATGTGTGCGTGTGCAGAGCCATGTGTGTGCGTTTACGGTGCAGAGCCATGTGTGTGCATGTACGGTGCAGAGCCATGTGTGTGCGTGTACGGTGCAGAGCCATGTGTGTGCGTTTACGGTGCAGAGCCATGTGTGTGCGTGTACGGTGCAGAGCCGTGCGTGTGCGGTACAGAGCCATATGGGTGCGTGTGCGGTACAGAGCCATATGTGTGCGTGTGCAGAGCCATGTGTGTGTTTACGGTGCAGAGCCATGTGTGTGCGTTTACGGTGCAGAGCCATGTGTGTGCGTGTGCAGAGCCATATGTGTGCGGTACAGAGCCATATGTGTGCGTGTGCAGAGCCATGTGTGTGCGTTTACGGTGCAGAGCCATGTGTGTGCGTTTACGGTGCAGAGCCATGTGTGTGCGTGTAAGGTGCAGAGCCATGTGTGTGCGTGTGCGGTACAGAGCCATATGTGTGCGTGTGCAGAGCCATGTGTGTGCGTTTACGGTGCAGAGCCATGTGTGTGCGTTTACGGTGCAGAGCCATGTGTGTGCGTGTACGGTGCAGAGCCATGTGTGTGCGTGTACGGTGCAGAGCCATGTGTGTGCGTGTGCGGTACAGAGCCATGTGTGTG
Organism: Anomaloglossus baeobatrachus; assembly: GCF_048569485.1. Lineage (NCBI taxonomy): Eukaryota > Metazoa > Chordata > Amphibia > Anura > Aromobatidae > Anomaloglossus > Anomaloglossus baeobatrachus. The sequence goes on along the minus strand of NC_134358.1, from coordinate 74,108,403 downwards.
CGTGTGCAGAGCCATGTGTGTGCGTTTACGGTGCAGAGCCATGTGTGTGCGTTTACGGTGCAGAGCCATGTGTGCGTGTACGGTGCAGAGCCATGTGTGTGCGTGTACGGTGCAGAGCCATGTGTGTGCGTGTACGGTGCAGAGCCATGTGTGTGCGTGTGCAGAGCCATATGTGTGCGTGTGCGGTACAGAGCCATATGTGTGCGTGTGCAGAGCCATGTGTGTGCGTGTACGGTGCAGAGCCATGTGTGTGCGTGTACGGTGCAGAGACATGTGTGTGTGTGTACGGTGCAGAGCCATGTGTGTGCGTGTACGGTGCAGAGCCATGTGTGTGCGTGTACGGTGCAGAGCCTGATGTGGGGCTGTTATTTGCAATGCTGTAGTGGTACTAGGTCAGGTGCTGGGGAAGAATACTGACAGGGAATGTGTGTGCAGGGGGCGAGGCTGGACACTGGGGTGGGGCTGGACACTGGGGTGGGGCTGGACACTGAGGCTGGGTGGTGACAGCTGTAACTGGGAGGTTTTGCACAGGAAGTGGTCAGTTTGCTAGAGCTGAATGTAAACAAGAAGCTGCCGAGACTAAAGGGATAATTCAAGAGGAACAAAAGTTAGAAAACAAAAAATAACAATGTAGGTGTGATTTATATGACAATACAGCACAGATAAACTCAAAAATTTTTGTTAAGCTAATGTCGGACAACTCCTTTAAGGATAAGACACTTCCGTCTTTTTCCAGCAGTCACAGTCCGTCGTCTTGAGAAAATATGGTATCCTGCAAAATATTTTGCAAAATTCAGTTTTTTCCCCACAGACTTCTATTAATGACGGATTGAGACTGATGGCCCTGCGTTGCATCCACCAGATGCAGTCTTTTTCTCTCTCTCTCTGTCTCTTCCCCCCCCTCCCTTGGGATGGGTTCATATAGATTTCTAAAAAACATTGTCCAATGGATCAAGCATCCGTTGCATCACTATCAGTCGACGAATCAGTCGCATCTGTCACTAAACGGATTGTGACTGATGGAAAAATACGGAAGTGTGAAGGCAGCCTAATCTATCCTTATAGATTGCTACATCATGTTGTGATATTGGTACAATAGGGACATCTAGTGTTCAAAATTTATAATGCAGCACATGCAATTCATTCTTTGTAGTGATGCGGTTTCCCTGCTTTCTAGAATATATGAAGGACTTACACTAATAGAACATATGTACAGGGATCTGCAGACATCTGTTCATTTATATTTAGATTCCAGTACTATTTTTTTTACTTATTCCCATTAAACAGACATTAGATAACAGGTGCGGTTTCCAAGGTCTATGGGAGCACAAAATTTTGCCTTTTCCTGTCCACTCTCTGTAATGAGCGGCACTGGTAAATGCTCCCTCTATTATGCAGTGGTTCAGCACCTTGCACTGCCTATGCAGAGTGCAACATCCCTTTGTCATCTGCTCCTGCGCTCTTCATAGGCACTGACTGAGATGACAAATCTCTCAGTAAAATTAAATGCTTTTTGTCATCTCAGTTTCTGCCTATACAGAGTGCAGCAGCTGAAGACAAACTCATCACTACTGCTATGCTCTGCAATCTAATGAATGAAGAATGTATTGAATCCCGTGCACTCAATACTTTCTTAATTCATGACTAAGGGTTACTTTTAACTTTTTACAATGTTTTTAATCTTAATTATGTCAGGGCTAGGTTTAGGGATAGAATTTAGAGTTAGGTTTAGAGCTAGTATAATAAAATAGTTACATAAAACAATGTATAGCTTTTTAGCTTTTTTTTATTTTTATGTCTGATTTTAGCAAAAAGCCAAAAAAAAGAGAGGGTCAAAGGGCAAAGTATAATTCTGGGAATACTTAGTACTCGACTTGTGGAGGAGACACAAAATACTGACCCTGACAACCTACTCCACGCCACTGGCATACATTCACATTACTGTTTTGTTCATCTACAAATAGGTGATAGTTTCATATGCAGATTTTTTTTTTTTCTTGTGAACTGAATGTGGAGAAGAGAAGAAAATATAATGCATTTGTTAGGGGTGAACACTTAGGCTATGTGTCCACGCTGCGGAAAATGCGCGGATTTTGCCGCGGATTTCTCGCGGAAAAGCCGCGGATTTCCCGAAAATCTGCAGCACAGGTACTTCCCAGCCATTTCTATGGCATTTTGGAAATGCTGTGCCCACGCTGCAGATTTTTCCGCAGCGGATTTCGTGCGGATTTTGGTCCGGAAAAATCTGCAACATGTCAATTATTGTTGCAGATTTTCATCCGGATTTTGGCTTTAAAATTGGGGCAAAAAAAAAAAAAAATCCGCATCAAATCCGCGGCAATTCCGCGGTAAATCCGCACCTTTGAAAAGGTGCGGATTTTGCGGGAAAGCTGCGGATTTTGATGCAGAAAAATCCGCAGCTTCATTCTCCCGTGGACACATAGCCTTAGAAATGTTCAGTGGTTGTCTGCTCCTGCCGCAATTGGTGTGGATCAAGTGCATGCTTGAAAGAATTACACCAGACAAAGGGTCAGATGTGAAGTCTCTACTTGATCAGAGAATGGCATCAAGAGCTTTATTCTAGCAGAAACATTGACTTATATCAGCTAGGAAAAGGGGCATGGTGGGCTCTTCAGTGGGCATGCTAGAATGTGTTCATTGGTCATTGGGTTAGTCTATTGGCTGATCCGTGGGCCGGTCAGTGGGTTGGTCCATGAGGTCATCAGTGGGTTGGTCCGTGAGGTCATCAGTGGGTGGGTCCGTGAGGTCATCAGTGGGTGGGTCCGTGAGGTCATCAGTGGGTTGGTCCGTGGGGGTCATCAGTGGGTTGGTCCGTGAGGTCATCAGTGGGTGGGTCTGTGCCGCCCCCACATCAGCAGTCAGGCTACTCAGATCCGGATCCACAGTGGCTCGAGGGATTTCCGGACCCAGGGGTCGCACGGATACTCAAATAAAAAGGGACATATATGTACGGGGATTGCTGTAGATACTTCGTGACGCCACCCAAGGTGTGTGGTAATATGGATTACCACTGCTGCTGTTGGGAGGCACTCGGAGGTGATGGAATGGCAGCTGGTTGTTTAACCCCTCCGTGGGTAGAGGTGGATGCCCTGGGGCTCAGTGTCCAGAACACGGGGAGTGATGTAGGCCGGAGGTGGCGCTCCGTGCCGGACCGGAGAGTGTTGGTGTACTCACTGTTGAATAATTGCACACAAGTCTGTTGAAAACCAAGGTGTCAGTGGCCGGCTGCCGCGTCTGGGTGTACTCGGGTCCCACATCTGGCTGGTGTACCAATGTCCCTTCCTTCCGTAACTCTGTAATTTTTCTTACTTCTGGACAACTCTGTATGGAATGGGGAAGTCCACTCCCGGTATGTTCTGGTTGGGAGACATGCCCGCAACAACTGACCCTTGGGATCTCAGTGTTTGTGGATACCTTATCCCCTGCAGTGGGCTGCCGTTTCGCTCTATCTGGGCTAACACTTCTGGAGCATTGTCTGGAACCTTGCTCCCGGCCTGGTGAATTAGAGAAGGGGCTTGCAACCGTCTTCTAACTAGGGTCCAGGTACCCCACCTGTGCATGGTTTCCGGACCGGATCTCTGCTGTCGGTACCGGCAGGCTCCAACCCTGTCCCGATCCACTTTGGATTTACCGCAACCGGACTCCCGCTGCCTTTGGACATGGTCCACTGTTTTCCACGTAGCCAGTAGACCAGGGCCACTACCCTGGCTACCCTTCACTAAGCTGTCAACTTTACTCTCCTCTACCTGAACTTCAACTCCCACTGTCCTTAGACTTAGACTGACTGAACTCAACCCACGTGTTTCCGCCCATGGATCCTCAAGACCCCTACGTGGGTGCTCCCAATCCGGCTAGTCCTGCCCACTGGTGTGTCCTTCTTACCCTGAGGGGGGTGGCTAGGATTTTGTGGCTCATGGGACCTGGTGTGGGGCAGTGTTATGTGGGGTGTTGTGCTCTTCTGTGACCACCTGGCGGCACCAGGGCGTCACATTCCCCCTTGGTTGAATACACCCCGTCCGCGGGCTGTCCGACCACTGATGTTTATTTTTCTAAAAGAAACGGAAAAAGGTAAAACATGGTAAAAAGTTCCTTACCCGGCAATCCATCTCAAGGGCCCCATGTCCGGGGGACCCCTGGCCTGGAGGTTAGCCACCGGTTGCAGTAGTGGCTGGGCCTCGGCCTACTCTACCGCAGGCCCTTCCTCCAATCTACCTCTCCAGAGGCCGTGCAGGTGAAGAATAACAAGAAGGTGCAACAAATCACTGTAACACCGCTGTCGGGCAGCCTCCTACTGCAGCTTTTCCCACAAGACCACCGCCAAACGGCACGGATCCCCAGTGCCACCTTCACTCACGGTACGGCACTGTCCAGAGACCCCGTCTCCATGTTGTTTGCTGTGCGGGTAGAGCTGCTCCTCTGGGTCAGGCCCCATCCTCCACCAAGGGCTCCGACCCCTGATGGCCTCTTCACTTTTAACAGGCGGCGGTGAAGACGTTCAACAAGGATGGTAGTCTTTAATTTGAACTTTTAACTCTTTCACGGGACCTGGTCTCTTTAAGGCCAGGCGCCTCCAGGGCACACTCTGGCAAAGTGCCCAGGAAGACCGACGGGGGCTCATCCTCGGAGGTGGACTCTGCCTCCACTTCGTACATCTCCAGTGTATGGAGTGCTCGGGACGATAGGGACATCCGATATCCGTTCCCGCCAAATCGAGGAATCCACGCAGCCTCCGGGGTGCTGGTACCCGACTCACTCTCATCCGTCCTCTCCAACTCCGATCCCACGGTCATGGGGTCTTCCGAGTTGGGTGCCGGCTACGTTGCGGCCGGGTGGACTGCCGGGGCCGTCGTCATCTCTGTTGCGGCCGGGCGGATTGCCGGAGCTGTAGTCATCTCTGTTGCGGAATGATCACCGCTGGCTGTTTGAAGCCCCACAGGTGTTGTGTCGGCGCATTACCTTCAGGGACTCCACGTGGGATGGTCTGGTCATAGGTAGGGAACCTTCTCTTTAGGATTTTCGTGACGCCACTCTCGGTATTGCGGTCAGAGGACCGCCACTGCAGGTTAAGGGACGCCTGCGGTTGTTTGTAGGTGCAGTTAGATGGTGTGGCCCCCCAAGAGTAGGGCTCGCCCCAGGGCCCGTTTTGCGTGGGTGGAACCACAAGGCGCAGAATGACTCAAACACAATCCAGGGAGTCTTTTAACGTGTTTACTCACTGTTTGGTGGTTACGGTGAGATGCCCGGGCGACACTGTGATAACCAGGTGGAACCAGGAATCCCAGAAGGGCGTTCTGAGGGTAGCTGTCCACTTGCCCTCCTTTTGTTTGGGAGGACCCCTTACATGAAATATGGTAGGATTCCTCCAGGGAAGCTGTTTCTGACCCCCGCTCCCCTCTCTGGCCCGTCTGCCGGCAGCGTGACCTTGGTGGGATGGCTTCTGGCCCTATCCCCTTATGGGCCTCCTAGTTGCTGCTTGGGCTCGGACTCTGTGTTGTGGTGGTGAGGGCGTGAAGTACCTCCACCTGAAGGTTGAGCAGCTCTGGATGATTAGCTGTCTGCTCTGGGGACCTGTCTCCCCTTGCGTGCTGGAACACTAGTGATCCCCTTACGCAGCCACCCCTCTCTCTGGGTGTCTTTCAGGCTGACCCACGGGTACCCCGTTCTCCCCCATTTTCAGCTACTGCACACTGCAGGGCCTGGCTAGCATGAGAGCCCCTCTGCTCCCTTCCACACTCCTCAACACTCTTCTCCAGACTGCTTGCTCCTCCTTCTCCTCCTGTCTGCCCTGGTTCCTAGCAACCAGCCTCTGAGCACACCCCTTGATGGGAATTGGAAGTTAACCCCTTCTGGCTACCCAAGGGTCCCTTCTAATGGTGTGGGAGACCTGGTCACTATGTGTTTGTGTGTGCACACCTCATCCTGGCCTTTGGAGATTACCTGGAAGCACTGCCCCAGCATGGGTGCAATACTCTGTGGTGCCTGGCCAGGTCAGGGGTTGCCACAGCTGGAGCCCCGGAAGTTACTGCTGGGGCTGCGGGTGGTATTTCAGTGGTCGCGGTCCCTGCAGCTGGGAAGAGCGGCGTTACCCGAGTAACTACTGGGGTCATAGGATCCACCGCTCTTGTGACTGGAGCGGGAGACGCCGCTTCTCCGTCATTCATCTCCGCCACGGGTGCCACCGCTCCACCATCATTCTCGGGTGCTGACATCTCTCCGGTCCTTCCACCTTGGTTTGTCGACAGCAGTCTCGCGGGACCCAGTGTCCTTTGCGCTTCCTGTCTGGAGAGTCACCAACTTCCGCCCGCGTTCCCAGGGGGTGGGGCTTCAACTTCGCACCCTTTTCCGGGGAAGAAGACGCCAGGCTTGTTGCTTTTCGCGCCCAAAAATGGCGGCTGTCGCAAAATTTTAAAATGGAGCACCATTTACAGTCCAAAACAAGGCACACTTCCACCAGGTAGGTGGATGGGTTACAATCCTGTTCATGACGCCAGGTTTTGAAGTGTGCCGCCCCCACGTCAGCAGTCGGGCTGCTCGGATCCGGATCCACAGTGGCTCGAGGGATTTCCGGACCCGGGGGTCACGCGGACACTCAAATAAAAAGGGACGTATAAGTACGGGGATTGCTGTAGATACTTCGTGACGCCACCCACGGTGTGTGGTAATATGGATTACCACCGTTGCTGTTGGGAGGCACCCGGGGGTGATGGAATGGCAGCTGGTTGTTTAACCCCTCCGTGGGTAGGGGTGGATGCCCCGGGACTCAGTGTCCAGAACACAGGTAGTGATGTAGGCCGGAGGTGGCGCGCTGGGCCGGAGCGGGGAATGTTGGTGTACTCACTGTTGAATAATAGCACACAAGTCTGTTGGTAATCCAAGGTGTCAGTGGCCGGCTGCCACGCCAGGGTGTACTCGGGTCCCACACCCGGCTGGTGTACTGATGTCCCTTCCTCCGCCACTCTGTAATTTTTCTCACTTCTGGACAACTCCGTGTGGAATGGGAAAGTCCGCTCCCGGTATGTTCTGGTTGGGAGATGTGCCCGCGAAAACTGACCCTTGGGATCTCAGTGGGTGTTTGTGGATACCCTATCCCTCGCGCGCGTGGGCTGCCGTTTCGCTCTATCTGGGCTAACACTTCTGGAGCAGTGTCTGGAACCTTGCTCCCGGCCTGATGAATTAGAGAAGGGGCTTGCAACCGTCTTCTAACTAGGGTCCAGGTACCCCGCCTGTGTATGGTTTCTGGACCGGATCTCCGCTGTCGGTACCGGCGGGCTCCAACCCTGTCCCGGTCCATTTTCGATTTCCCGCGACCGGACTCCCGTCGCCTTTGGACACGGTCCACTGCTTGCCACCTAGCCAGGAGACCAGGGCCACTACCTTGGCTACCCTTCACTAGGCTTTCAACTTCACTCTCCTCCACCTGAACTCCAACTCCCACTGTCCTTAGACTTAGACTGACTGAACTCAACCCACGTGTTTCCGCCCACGGATCCTCAAGACCCCTAGGTGGGTGCTCCCAATCCGCCTGGTCCTGTCCACTGGTGTGTCCTTCTTACCCTGAGGGGGGTGGCTAGGATTTTGTGACTGATGGGACCTGGTATGGGACGGTGTTATGTGGGGTGTTGTGCTCTTCTGTGACCACCTGGCGGCGCCAGGGCGTCACAGGTAAGTGGGTTGGTCCATGAGGTCATCAGTGGGTTGGTCCGTGAGGTCATCAGTGGGTTGGTCCGTGAGGTCATCAGTGGGTTGGTCCATGAGGTCATCAGTGGGTTGGTCCTCTAGGTTCGCCAGTGGGTCTTTTTCCTTATATGGTGATTCTTCTTACATCTGGACATTCCTTGCATACCAGGGCAGGGTGTGGAGAACAGCAAATGACGGCCATCTTTAGATCTGTGTCACGTATATGATCTAAACAGGCTTATGTAGGATGAAATTATTTCATAGGACATTTTTTCCCCACAATCCCCTATGTCTTGAGGGTAATTAAGTATTTGATCCAATGGCCCTCCTCAACACATTCAGGCGGGTGGTGGGTCATGAGTTCTCCATGGGAATGTTGCCGTTTTAAACAGCTGATTAAGAACAAGAATTAAAGAAAACTAATTTGCACTCTGTATGGAGAAGATACATGTGACACCCTTGATTAATACATACGTATGATTTGGGTGCAGCTATAGAGGGAAATGTTGATGCCTGAGGCGTCCATGTGCTCCTCTGTCACATAAGACACCAGTTTGTTTGTTTTTTTTTAAAAAAATTGCTGAGGTCAATTTTCCAAATTTCTGCACTGGGGCCCAGGAACTTCAGGTTACCCCCCCTGAGCATTATATTGTAAATGTATGATAGATAAAACATGCAAGGACATGGTAAAGCACTATTAGCTCATAAATATATTAAGATCCTTGAAGAAAGCAAATAGGAGAATTGAGAATCGATCTAAGAAGTTAACTTTTCCCATAAATAAGATGATAAATTGTGCATTTTTGGCCAATTTGCTCTAATTACTTAATATGTATGGTAGCTAGCGGAGGGAGAACTATATATTTAGGCCTGCTCATCTCAGCTCTCACATGTGCATGAAATCAGGGCTGATTTTACCTATGGGAACAATAGGGACGTATGTGGTCTTTGGAGCCCACCCTAGGATGGATACTGTACCCTGATACTATATCATAGCAGCAATACTTAAAGCACAATAAGGACAAGTGCGGACGACCGTATGTTTTCTCTGTATGAATCTCCCCCCAAATTTTTGAATGGCCTTTTCTTAACATAGGATTATCAAGGCTGCGGTTATCCCGGTTGCTTTTTCTACCACACTTTTTCCTTCCACTCAACTTTCCAGTAATATGCTTGGATACAGCACTCTGTAAACAGCCAGTTTCTTTAGCAATGACCTTCTGTGGCTTATCCTCCTTGTGGAGTGTGTCAATGACTGCCTCCTGTACATCTGTCAAGTCAGCAGTCTTCCCCATGATTGTGTAGCCTACTGAACCAGATTAAGGGACCATTTTAAATGCTTAGGAAGCCTTTGCAGGTGTTTTGTGGTAATTATTCTAATTTTTGAGATAATGACTTTGTGTTTTCATTGGTTGTAAGCCATAATAATCAACATTAACAGAAATAAGCACGTGAAATAGATCCCTCTATGTGTAATATATATATATATATATATATATATATATATATATATATATATATATAAGCGTTTCCCTTTTTGTATTGAATTACTGGAATAAATTAACTTTTTGATGATATTCTAATTTATTGAGATGCACTTGTAGCTTACCCAATACTATAATGGCCCCCACCTAGCCTTCCATATAGTATAACGGGTACTTCATATATTATAATGCAGCCCCCATAGTCCTTCATATTGTATTATGCAACCCACATACTGTTTAATGCACACCCAGAGGCCTCCATATATTATAATGCAGCCCTATAGTCCTTCATATTGTATTATGCAGCCCACATACTGTTTAATGCACACCCAGAGGCCTCCATATATTATAATGCAGCCCTATAATCCTTCATATTGTATTATGCAGCCCACATACTGTTTAATGCACACCCATAGGCCTCCATATATTATAATGCAGCCTCATAGTCCTCCATGTTTTATAATGCAGCCCCATAGTCCTCCATGTTTTATAATGCAGACACATAGTCCTTCATATTATATTATGCAGCCCCCCATACCATTTAATGCACCCCATAGGCCTCCATGTATTATAATATACCCCCATAGTCCATATGTAAAGTGAGCTTCATAATGTGTTATGCAGCCATCATACCATTTAATACGCCCTCATAGGCCTCTGGACACCATATACTCACTGATTAAAAATAAAAAAACAAGTACTCACCTCTCCTCATTCCCCTGCTGCCCCAGTCAGTGTCCTGGGCTCTACGGTCTCAACTCAGCAGCGAGCACTAAGATGTTGAGCGCAGGCACAGGGGAAGAATGATGAAGGATTGAACAGAGCACTCTGCTCCATCCTTCATCATTACTTTATGTGATGACAGCTGGGGGCCCGCAGGCGAGGGGGTCCCAGTGCTGCCACTGGTGACAGGTCCCCCGACTCACAAGCCCCATAGCAGCCGCGTGGTCTGCCACTGAACAGCACAGCTCCACTCTCATAGAGAGGAGCCGGCTGCTTCTCTACAGGGTGGGCACCGGGCCCTTAACCCTGCCCGGCCCGGTCGCAGTCGTGATCTCTGTGATCACTATCGTTACGCCCCTTTAATAGGGTGTTCAGTGCTCTACTGCCCCACTTTGTACTGGTGACTAGGTTAATTGCAAATGTAAATGTTTGTCATTATTGTATGGTATTCTTGTGTTAATGTAATGCATTCTCCTGTGATATGGCCGGCTACCACCAGGTGTCACTGGTTCCCGCGTCCCTTAGTGAGAGGGGATGGATAGGGAGTGACAGGACAGCAGGGGTTAAGTGAGGAGGTGGCTCACTAGCACAGGAGGATATAGGAAAGGGGTTTTCTGTTTGAGGCAGTTAGGGAGATGAAGAGCCAATGAGCAGAACAAGAGAGAGAGAGAGGACCTACAGGGTGGGATAGAGCAGAGTTGGTAGCGGATGGTGTGGAGGCAACAACCAGAGGATAGAGGAGGTTAGGAAGAAACCAGTAACAAGAGAAAAAGGGGATTCGTCTGCAGTGAGGCATAAAATCCAGTTCGGAAGGAGTACAGGAGGAGGATGTCCCTTTCCCAGGCTGGTTGCAGCAAGTACCTGCAAGAACGCTGCCGCTGAGGGAACGTCACAAGTGGGAGTTCGCCCATTAGAGTCGAGCAGTATAAAGAAGAGGATAAATCACCCCTGGTGGCCAGAGCTGTACAGCCGAGTCGGTATGGAGATAGGAACGCCTGTGGTTGATGATGAAGACAGATCTGCTGTAAAGAAACAGATGGTCATGATGAAAGATATTGATGTGAAACCTGCCTTTAAAGAATGGACTGCAACTGTGCTACGTGTACTCAGTAAAGTTGTTAAAGTTGTACCTGGTTGTGGATTCGTTACTAAAGGGGCTATGCATGATGCCATCAGAAGTCGACTGGGTCCTGAGAATCCGGACGAAGTGCAGCCACAGGCAGGTACCACCTACACACCCATCACTCCATACACCACTCTGCCACCGTGTCTGTTCTGTGCTGGGGTGGGTTGAGGATCACAGCCCTCGCCCACGACTGGCCATCTCCAGCACTTTACACCTTCGCCTACGGTCAGTTCCAGCGTCTGTGATTGGTTCCAGTCCGATCGCGCCCCCACACTAAGTGCCAATATCTGTGATTGGTTGGAATTAGACACGCTGTCTGTGTCGTTATAGTGGTATAAAAATAAAGATTAATCTATGGTTTCCCCCCCCCCATATTGTGATACATAGAACAGATAAAGAATACAGCTACAGTCTGCAGCCCATAGCCGTGCTCTTATCTTGGCTGTGTATCAAAATAAGAGCTCCCCCCCCCCCCAAATTTGCATACCCAGCCATGATAAAGCTGACAGCTGGGGGCTGGTATATCTATGGTTATTGCCCCTCCCCCAGCCTAAAAATAGCAGCCTGCAGCGGCTCAGAAATGTCGCATCCATTAGTTACAACAATCGTAGCACTTTACCCAGCTCATTCCAATTGCCCTGGGGCGGTGGCATTCTGGGTAATATAAGAGGTCAAGAATCCCTAGATTAGTAATGGGAGGTGTCTATGAGAACCCCCCCTAACTAATACTAGAAGTGAAAAGAAATAAACAGCTCCCGAAAAAATCCTGTATTTGAAAAAAATACAAAAAACCTACCCTCTTTCTCCAGTTTATTAACTGCAAACACCCAGTTCCGACGTAATCCACACAAGGTCTCATGACAATCCTGGCTCTGCTACATACTGTAGTCGCAGTGCATGGGCACATTAGAAAACATGACCACCTTCTGTGGCTTCAGGCAGAGACTGAGCCGCAGCTGTGAGCGGTAACGGCAATTTATTTGCGGTCACAGCTATAGGTTCCCACGGTACGGCACCTGTGACCGCAAATAAACTGGCCTCAGATGACCTCACTGAACTCAGTGACCTCATCTCAGGTGAACTGATTCAGTTCCATGAGACTTGTATCTCCTGACAGAAAATTGCAGGTTTTCTTGCCAAGAGATGCAGATTTAGTGCAGAAATGTGGTATATAAATTTCAGCACCGTATCTGCATCTCTTGGCAAAAAAACAAACAAACGAAAACCATGTTTTTTGTTGGGTTTTTTTGCCAAGAGATGCAGATATGGTGCTGAAATTTATATACCACATTCCTGCACCAAATCTGCATCTCCTGGCAAAAAAAACCAAACCAAAACATATCAAAACCACACCAAATCTGCATTTCCTTGCAAAATATTGCATCAAAACTGCACTGCGTTTTGATGTGTTTTGTTTTTTTTGCCAGGAAATGCAGATTTGGTGCAGGAATGTGGTGTATAAATTTCAGCACCATATCTGCATCTCTTGGCAAAAAAAACCAACAAAAACCACGGTTGCCTGCCACGAGTTGCAGGTCTCATTGAACTGAAAGAGCAGATAGCTGTGGCTCAGTCCGTCTCTACCTGAAGCCACAGCGGGCGGTCATGTTTTCAATGTGCCCAGACGCTGCACCTTCAGTATGTAGCAGAGCTGGATTGTTACGGGACCTCATGTGGAGTAACATACACTACTAGTGTTTTCTGTGTAAATACTTGATCCCATGTATAAAAACTTTTCAAGTAATAAAGCAGTTGTTAATTTGAGGTGGACGATCTTGTTAATAAAATTCGGCTGAGATTTCCAAACCAGTCATTGTTTTCTCTACAGGTTACAGTGTCACTCACTTGTTTTGGGGCATTGGGGTTGTAGTTGTGGATGGCTTCTGTTATTCCTTGTATCTGAAAGTTTGGTGCCGATAGTGACCTTATATTGAGACAATACAAGGGCAAGTCATTTTCAAATCGCCATGAAATTATAATTGTTATGGATGATTTCCCACGTCCGACATTTATGGTCCAAGTATGAACTGTAACATCTGTAGGTGTCTATTTTGGATCAGTAGAGCAGTGGCAAGACCGGGGTCCATACTAGGACTGTGAATTTTGGGCTTGTGAAACGGTCCTTAGTGACGTGCTTGCTTACCTTGCCAAATTCAAGTGCGGTTTTTCACGAAGGATGATATCTGCATCAAGATCTGTGATTAGGACAATTACACAGCTTTGCATCAGACCATGTTCACACGTTGAGCATTTGGTGAGTTTTTTACCTCAGTATCTGTAGCCAAAACCAAGAATGGAACAATCAGAGAAAAAGTATAAGGCTGCTTTCACACATCAGTTTTTTGCCATCAGGCACAATCCGGCAAAAACATGAAAAAAACGGATCCGGTGTCTGTTGCCGTCGTATCCGTTTTTTCCCCTTAGACTGTCATTAGCACCGGATTGTGCCGGATGGCCTTGCGTTTCATCCGGTTTTTGCCGGATCCGGCAAAATTTACTTGTCCAGCTGTCGGATGAAACGTTGAAGGCTGCTTTCACACATCCGGTTTGTGCTGAGCGGCACAATCCGGCTCAAAAACATATCCAACGGATGCGGCGAAAAAAACCGGATCCGTTGCATAAGTTTTTCCATTGTGGCCCGTCCGGTTTTTCACGGATGCGGCTTGATACTGAGCATGCGCAGTACAAAAAAACGCATCCGGCAGCCGGATGCGTTTTTTGCCGCAGGATTCCGCATCCGGCGTCCATAGGCTTGCATTGTGAACAGCGCCGCATCCAGCGTGATGCGTTTTTTTTCACCGCACGAAAAAAACGTGCCAGGCAACGTTCCATCCAGCCGCAGCATGGGCTAAATATGCCGCATCCGGCAAAAACCGGACACAACGCAAGGCCATGCGGCACAATACAGCGCTAATGCAAGTCTATGCGGGAAAAAACGCAACCGGTGGCAAAAAAAAGGTTGCGTTTTTTCTGCAGAGCACCGTATTGTGCCGCACGGCAAAAACCAGATGTGTGAAAGCAGCCAAAGTGAACGTTTTTGTGTCCGGCAAAAAAAAAAAAAAAACGGATCACGCCGTACGGCGTGTTTTATAATTGAAGCCTATGGACGCCGGATCTGGCGTAATGCGGCAAAAAACGGATCCAGCCTCCGGATCAGTTTTTTTGAAATGAGCATGCTCAGTATCACATCGGATCTGTCAAAAAACTGAAGGAACTGCTGAAAAAAACTGATGCAACTGATCCGTTTTTTCACCGGATCGTGCCTGATGCCAAAAAACTGATGTGTGAAAGCCACCTAAGGCTCTGTGCCCACGTGTGCGTATTGCTTGCAGTTACGCTGCGCTGCAGAACGCAGCCTAACTGCAAGGGTCCTGCGTCCCCAGCACAATCTATGAAGATTGTGCATAATCCATGCGCACGTTGCGTTATAGAACGCAGCGATTTGCATGCTACCAAATCGCTGCGTTCTAAAAAGCAACATGTCACTTCTTTTGTGCACTTTGGATGCAGGTCCCGCTTGGTCTATGGTGGGGGCTGCATCCATTACGCAGTGTTTCTGCAGTGATTTGAAGCGCACATGTGCTGTTCAAATCGCTGCAGACATTTCTGTAGGGACACAACACAACGTGGGCACATAGCCTAAGAGAGACACGGCACCACTTCTGTGTTTATCACCCACTTCTGGTTTTGGCTACAAATACTTAGGTAAAAACCTCACCAAATACTCACTGTGTGAACATGGTTTTAAAGCCCCGTCACATACAGAGATAAATCTGTGGCAGATCTGTGGTTGCAGTGAAATCATGGACATATTGTTCCATTTGTACACAGCCACAAACCTGGCACTGATTGTCCACAATTTCACTGCAACCACAGATCTGCCGCAGATTTATCTGTGTGTGTAAAGTGGCCTTTAGTGTTTTTTTTTTCTCCAAGGCCATATAAACACATTGAGTATTTGGGGATGTTGTTGTTTTTTTTACCTCAGTGTTTGTAGCCAAAACTAGCAGTGGGTGATAAATACAGTGAGAGCAGAATGGACCTAGCGTCACCCGTCACAGGTGCTCAGGAGAAAAAATATCTAGTGGAGGTAAAGTAGCTCCGGCACACCGTATACTTCCCAGTTGTAAATGACACGTGAAAAACGTGAATGTCTCTTTGAATTTTTATTGAAAAAAAAGGATAATACAATTGCAGAAAGTCCGCCTATGACAACGTTTCGGCCATCGTTTCGGCCTTCATCCGGTCGGACAGACTGACTAGTTGAGTAATGATTCCCAAATGAACAAGATGACGGTGTTGATAGGGACAGTAAGTCATATTCAAACGTTATTTGTCTAGTGGTAGGTTGATTTGTTAAATCCTGAAGCAACGACGGGGTATGGCCTATACCTATGACCAACTCACCAGACGCACAGGGCACACAAGCGGTCTTTTCACATTATGCTTACCTATACTTACAGTTAGGTCCAGAAATATTTGGACAGTGACACAATTTTTGCGAGTTGGGCTCTGCATGTCACCACATTGGATTTGAAATGAAATCTCGACAACAGAATTCAAGTGCAGATTGTAACGTTTAATTTGAAGGTTTGAACAAAAATATCTGATAGAAATTGTAGGAATTGTACACATTTCTTTACAAACACTCCACATTTTAGGAGGTCAAAAGTAATTGGACAAATAAACCAAACCCAAACAAAATATTTTTATTTTCAATATTTTGTTGCGAATCCTTTGGAGGCAATCACTGCCTTAAGTCTGGAACCCATGGACATCACCAAACGCTGGGTTTCCTCCTTCTTAATGCTTTGCCAGGCCTTTACAGCCGCAGCCTTCAGGTCTTGCTTGTTTGTGGGTCTTTCCGTCTTAAGTCTGGATTTCAGCAAGTGAAATGCATGCTCAATTGGGTTAAGATCTGGTGATTGACTTGGCCATTGCAGAATGTTCCACTTTTTTGCACTCATGAACTCCTGGGTAGCTTTGGCTGTATGCTTGGGGTCATTGTCCATCTGTACTATGAAGCGCCGTCCGATCAACTTTGCAGCATTTGGCTGAATCTGGGCTGAAAGTATATCCCGGTACACTTCAGAATTCATCCGGCTACTCTTGTCTGCTGTTATGTCATCAATAAACACAAGTGACCCAGTGCCATTGAAAGCCATGCATGCCCATGCCATCACGTTGCCTCCACCATGTTTTACAGAGGATGTGGTGTGCCTTGGATCATGTGACGTTCCCTTTCTTCTCCAAACTTTTTTCTTCCCATCATTCTGGTACAGGTTGATCTTTGTCTCATCTGTCCATAGAATACTTTTCCAGAACTGAGCTGGCTTCATGAGGTGTTTTTCAGAAAATTTAACTCTGGCCTGTCTATTTTTGGAATTGATGAATGGTTTGCATCTAGATGTGAACCCTTTGTATTTACTTTCATGGAGTCTTCTCTTTACTGTTGACTTAGAGACAGATACACCTACTTCACTGAGAGTGTTCTGGACTTCAGTTGATGTTGTGAACGGGTTCTTCTTCACCAAAGAAAGTATGCAGCGATCATCCACCACTGTTGTCATCCGTGGACGCCCAGGCCTTTTTGAGCTCCCAAGCTCACCAGTCAATTCCTTTTTTCTCAGAATGTACCCGACTGTTGATTTTGCTACTCCAAGCATGTCTGCTATCTCTCTGATGGATTTTTTCTTTTTTTTTTCAGCCTCAGGATGTTCTGCTTCACCTCAATTGAGAGTTCCTTAGACCGCATGTTGTCTGGTCACAGCAACAGCTTCCAAATGCAAAACCACACACCTGTAATCAACCCCAGACCTTTTAACTACTTCATTGATTACAGTTTAACGAGGGAGACGCCTTCAGAGTTAATTGCAGCCCTTAGAGTCCCTTGTCCAATTACTTTTGGTCCCTTGAAAAAGAGGAGGCTATGAATTACAGAGCTATGATTCCTAAACCCTTTCTCCGATTTGGATGTGAAAACTCTCATATTGCAGCTGGGAGTGTTCACTTTCAGCCCATATTATATATATATAATTGTATTTCTGAACATGTTTTTGTAAACAGCTAAAATAACAAAACTTGTGTCACTGTCCAAATATTTCTGGCCCTGACTGTAGGTTTTCCTTGCCTAGCAAACCGCTAAACCCAAAAGCCCTTTACATAGACGTCCATATCGGATATGTGAGATATAGAGCCCTGGATCCCATTTAACTTGTGGACACTAAGCATGTCTTGCATTTTCTTCTGCCATGTGCAATTGAGCTAAGAATTGGGCACTGTTTTCTGACATCCATACCTATTCCGGGTTGCCACCTGCCACATAGCATCCCGGCCTGAAGATGGTAACATCTTGCCACTCATATACGGGTATCAGAACCGTTTGTGAAGTTCCATTTTATACCAGACTAATGATCTGCATTATATTACTAACTATGGATATCTTTCACTAGATTGGTCTCAATTCTCATATACCGTAGTGAACCCCTAGAGACAAATCCAATTATATTGACGGGACCCCGTCGTTGCTTCAGGATTTAACAAATCCACCTACCACTAGACAAATAACGTTTGAATACGACTTACTGTCCCTACCAACACCGTCATCTTGTTCATTTGGGAATCATTACTCAACTAGTCAGTCTGTCCGACCGGATGAAGGCCGAAACGATGGCCGAAACGTTGTCATAGGCGGACTTTCTGCAATTGTATTATCCTTTTTTTTCAATAAAAATTCAGAGACATTCACGTTTTTCACGTGTCATTTACAACTGGGAAGTATACGGTGTGCCGGTGATAAATACAGGACTGGTCCCCATGTTTCTATTATACTTTTCCTCTGATTGTCCCAGTCCTGGGTTTGGCTACAAATACTGAGGTAAAAACCTCTCACCAAATGCCCAGTGTGCATGTGGGCTTGTAGATCCTTGAATCAGGTGGAAATCAGTTCCTGCACAAGACACCAGTGGATTTTATTACTCATTATAAAATGGTGGGTTCACTCCAAGCAATGGACAGAACTGCCCATATGCTATTGGGAAAAGGAAGGTAGGTCAGGAAGGATCAAGCCACATCCCTTGAGCAGCACAGACCCAGCTCTGCCATCTTTGTAGCCTGTAACCATGGTAACACAGGCCTTCTTGTCTGCATCCCCATGGTATACTATATAGAAAGATGTAGTGGTTAAAAAAAAAAAAGCAGCTGCATGAGGCCGAGACCCCCAGTGCAGGACCTCACATGGATCGTCCTTGTCCTGCGTGTCCAGTTAGATGAGCAGAACACGAGAGATAGTGGCTGCTGGTGAAACTTATAGGGGGGCACCATAGCTCACATGTATTTTTCAGATCCTGCAATTCCACAAGTGTTTCAAAAGAATCCGCCCCTTATAATGGCTAGAAAACATTAAAAGCACCACTCCAGCTGTTATTTGGTTTTTTGCACCGCTGGAGTGATCCCTGCTCCTACTCATCCTCCAGTATCTTCACATTTTTTGGTGTCTCTCCAGTCCTGTGGCACCAACTAGTTACACCAACTGTCTGAAAGTCAGATGTTACATCACAAATGCTCATTGAAAGTCTATGAGAGCCAGAACAAGGCTCCCATAGACTTGTATTGAAGAGTGACCCCCTGGAGCGCTCCATGAAACAATGGAAAAATCCAGCAGGTTACAAATTGTCCAAGAACGACAGGAGCAGGGACAATAGAAGATGAAGATGCCAGAGCGTAAGTATAAAATTAGGGTCAGGGGTCTTACACTAAAAGCATCACTCCAGCAGTGAATAAAAATCCCTTCGCTGGAGTGGTGCTCTCAGAATGTATAACACTACGAGACTGGCAAGTATCTGATACACCAACACAGAAAGCAGCAAGTATTCTACCAGCAGATGGAAGAAATCTAGGTTCCCTCCGCCCCAGCTGAGGTTAGACTTTCCTTATGGTTTAGCTTTCATGAGTTTCTATGTAACCTGAACATGCTAGAGAGACTACCTACACGGATCTCTGCCGTCCTTTTCTCATGCAGCGATTATCCTCAAGCTTATCTCTAATATCCATGACATCTGCTTGTAAGTCCATGCTAACCTGAAGTTTAGAGGTTAGAATCCTCCCCAAGGTCATCCACTTGTCTGACAGGTCTATATGAAAAGATATGTGAAATTGTGGCATGTGCCTTTAATCACAAACATCAAAATATTAAAGCCGATTATTGAGCAGAGATGGAGTTTCTGGTTGTTGGCTTAACCTTGTCAGGAAGGGTGCTGGTACCGCGTTTCCCCAAAAATAAGGCCTAGCAGGAATTTCCAGTGTAAGGCTTAAAAGCCCTACCTCAAAAATGTCCTAGTCGCAGTTCAATAATGAAGAGTCTATGCAGCTAAACAAAATTTAAGAATACTGCAGGACACTTCATTATAGGAAGCAGACACCCCCAAGAGAAGAAGACCCTGCAATCATACGCCATGGATGCCAAACCTGCAGTGGAATGCATGAGCGCACATGCACACCACATCCAGCGATACCGATTGCTTCTGGCCGGCAGACGGTCCTAGGATGCAGTGCCGTGGAATGCATGGGATGACCCGGTGGTGGAACATATCGATGCGTTCCACCGCACTGCGTCCCAGGATTCTCTGCCAGCTGGAAGCAACTGTTATACATCAGATCACACACCACCACTGTCAGCCAGAAGCAGGGGAGGACAGCATGGAGCATACTGCTGGGATCACCCACCATAGATCGCAGGAGGACCTTGGAGACTGCGCTTCCCGTGGTTGTTCCTTCAAGGTGAAAGACCTGGCTAGTTTCCTGCCAGCGTTGAGAAACATGTGATGGTGTCTCTGCAGGCCTTCTTGTTTTGAATATTTCCCAGGGGGCATTGCTCTAGAATCACTGCGTTGAGAAACACGTGATGGTGTCTCCGCAGCATTGGATGTTGATCTCCCTAAGGTCAACCATTCTTGCTTATGTAGTCTTCTACTAGACATTGCTCCCACTAGCCAGTTCCCTACTCCACACTGATGAGGGGCAAATACCCCAAAACAGCTGTCTGTGGATGGATACCATGTTTGGTATAGGTGGTCTCCTTGACTGGAGACTGCCCTTCCCGTGGTTGTTTGCTCCCGGTGAAAGACCTGGCTAGTTTCCTGCCAGCGTTGAGAAACATGTGATGGTGTCTCCGCAGGCTCTCTTGTTTTGGTATCTATGATTCACTGCAAAGGATTTTTTATTTTTTTTTCCCTTGGGGGAGGTGGGCGGGGGGGGGGGGCAGACTCCTCTCCTCCCCCCCCCCCCCCCCCCCCCCAACAGTGTGGCCTTATTTTCAGGGAAACACTGTAGTACAAGTCACCTCAGATAGGAGTCAGTAGTAAAGGGGAGTATCACTCCATACAGCCCCCAATGAAACCCTTCTGTGACCACCTATGACTACACATCAGTAGTGCCAGCCTGTATACTACAATGGGGTTTTTGGCTACAGCTCCATTAACTCCCACGTCAGGTAATGTCATGTCTACCGATACTTGCATGCACGATTGGCAGAGTTTAGGTGCACAATATCTGACACTTGGGCATGCAACTCCAGAGGAAGCAGTAGACAACGCCTCCAGCCCAGTGTGGAAGTGAGAGCAGCCAAAATACACCTTTAAAAGGCAGACGTAATGCAATTGTATTTTAGCATCTATTACACAATGTTTGGACTTCTCCACATTTAGTTGGGATGCGCTTAAATCTCTGAAGAACCTTCTGGTAATCTAGGTTTTGTTTAGTGGAACCATGAGGGATCTGGGTTTTGGAGATGCTCAGAAATTCAGTTGTATTCCAGATATCTTAATCCAATAGATATTGTGAAGAAATCCTTGGAGCTTGTTAGAAACAGCAGATTTGTTAAAAGAAATATAAGTGGCTGAAGAGTCATCCTATTACTAGGAATAGGGTTGTCGCTAGAGGATGAGCCCATCACTCTGCAGGCCCAACACACATCGAACAGAACTTTCTACCCGAAATCTGGTGTGTAAAGGTTACAGTGAGGTTGTGTCATGACTTGATCCTTATTAATAGCCATCCAGCCTTCTATGCAGAGGGCAAGATATTCCCAATTTAGCTACAATATAGTTTGCGCGGGCTTTTTAGCAATTCACAGAGAAACGGAACAGATGCAACGTTATACCAACTGTGCAATTGGTCAAATCCTCCGTATCCCTCAATTTGTTCTCAAACAATTACAATATGGACAATCTTAGCCTAAGGGTGGCTTTACACGCTGCGACATCGCTAGTCGATGCTAGCGATGGCGAGCCTGATAGCACCCGCCCCTATCGTTATGCCAATATGTGAAGATCGCTGCCGTAGCGAACATTATCACTACAGCAGCGTCACACGTACTTGCCTGCTCGGCGACGTCGCTGTGACCGGCGAACCGCCTCCTTTCTAAGGCTATGTGCGTACGTTGCGTAATTGCATGCATCCTTCGTCCCCTGCATAATCTATGGGAAAAAGCATAGAGTGCACACAAGGCCTAAATCTAATATATGTAGGGGTAGTCACCCAAGTGTAGTCTCACCTGTTTGCAGAGGACGATGAAGCATTATGTATGGTGGTTCTTGTGTTATCTGTATGTAACATGATTTCAGTGACATGCAATACCAACCTGTGACAATGCAGAGCAATGCACTTAAGCCCGCCATGGACAGACTAATCTGTGCCATACCCACCAGCATCAACAGGTTCGGTCACCACTAAGGCTAGGTTCACACTTCCGTTAAATTGTATCAGTCACAATCCGCTGCTCTGGTAAACAACGGAATCCGTTTGGCAGATTCCGTTGTTCCCATAGACTTGTATGAGCGGCAGATTGTGACTGATAATGCTGCGTTGCATCCTCCGCCCGACTGATCAGTCGTGGAACGACTGACCGTGGGGCGGAAGAAATGCAACTTGTAAAGTTTTTTTGAGCAGCGCAATCCGTAGGATTTCGCTGCGCATGCACTCTCTGGCTCCCTGCACACATAACCAGGATACACATCGGGTTACCAACAATGCGCTTTGCCTAGTTACCCGATATTTACCCTGGTTATGTGTGCAAGGAGCCAGCGCTAAGCGGTGTACGCTGGTAACCAAGGTAAATATCGGGTAACCAAGCAAAGTGCTTTGCTTGGTTACCCGATATTTACCCTGGCTACGTGTGCAGGGAGCCCGACACTTCCCCGCTCTGCTCTACCCCCTCCCGCACTCCGCATGTACATACACTCGCCTGTCCCCAGCCATGCAGACTGTGGCACTGACATCCTCACCGTCACGGCCCCACCCACCCCGCGCTCCACCCCCCCCCCCGCACAACACTGAGTCCGACAATGAATTCTGTTCTTTGTCATCCGTTGTACAACGCATCAGTCACATGCGTCAAGCAGTGCATGTGACTGATGCAAAACAACGGAAATGTGAACCACGAGCCAACTGTATGTCGTGAGATGATCAGGTATGTCTGATTTCAGACACAGTTTCTGCTACATTACAAGATAAAGTCAGTGATGGGATCTCCAGCAGCCATTGAGCTTATAGGTCACTGACTGGATTAATGATGAGCTCAGAGGGCTGGATATGTGGCAGAAACACCTAATTCCTGTGAAAAAACAGTCAGGGTTACATCTTTCCTGAGAGACACATTATTTGCAGTGTCTGCCCATGCAGAAGTGCTCCACTTTATGGTCGACAGAGTTTCTGCCACATCACGAGTCCTGTGAGCGCATTACTGATCACAGACTTTATTAACAATTACCTCAGGGGGCTGGATATGCAGCAAAAACACTCATTCCTATGATAAAAGTCAGGGAACTGTTACCTGAGAACGTAGTAGCTGGGCGCTTCTGTATACTGGAAACACGAGAAAGCATAAGTCATAAGTGAATATACAGACAAAGCTACTACTTTCTCTGGTAACATATCCTTGACTGTTTTATCACAGGTGTGTTACCTGAGAAAAAAGTAGTAGCTTTAAGCCCCTGCTGTTTCATCAGAAAAAAAAAAAAAAAAACGAAGAAAAAGAGAAAAATTAAGAAAGAAAGATGTCATAAAAGAGTATACAAATGAAATAGCACACATTCTCACAGCTACTACTTTCTCAGGTAATACACCTGTGATAAAACAGTCAGGGAAATGTTACCAGAGAATGTAGTAGCTTCGTCTGTATAGTCACTGACTTATGCTTTCTCCTGTGGGGAGTATACAGAACTGCATAGCTACTACTTTCTCAGGTAACAGTGCCACAACTGTTTTATCACAGGAGTGCTTTTGCTGCATATCCAGCCCTCTGAGGTCATCATTAATCAAGTCAGTGACACAGGAGCTCAAGCGGCCACTGACTTGATCAGTGATGGTCTCACAGGACTCATGATGTGGCAGAAAACACTCTGTCAACCATGAAGTAGAGCAGTTCTGCATGGTCAGACTGCAAATAATTTATAAATGTGCCCCTGCTATGTACTGTTTGCAGTGTCCAACCATGCAGAACTACTTCGCTTCATGGTTAACTGAGTGTTTCTGCCACGTCACCAGTCCTGAGAGCACCTCACTAAGTCAGTGACATAAGCTCAGCAGCCGCTTGAGCTCCTATGTCACGGACTTTATTAATGAGAAGCACACAGGGCTGGATATGTGGCAGAAACACCACATTCCTGTGATAAAACAAACAGTCAGGGTTATGTCTTTCATGAGAAAATATTAGTTTTGAACCCGTGCTGTTTCGTCTGTATACTCACCACAGGAGAAAGCACAAGTCATAAAAGTGAGTACACAGAGGAAACCGCAGGGGCTCACAGCTACTACTTTCTCAGGAAAGACATAACCCTAACTATTTTATCACAGGAATAAGGTGTTTCTGCCACATATCCAACCCTCAGAATTAATCAAGTCAGTGACATAGGAGCTGCAGTGGCTTCTCAGCTTATATGTCACTGTCTTGATCACTGATGTGCTAACAGGACTTTTGATGTGCCAGAAGCTGCCAGTTGGCCATGAAGTGGATAGGTCCTGCATGGTCAGACTCTGCAAATAACAGTACATAGCATAGGCACAAGTATAAAATTCTCAGCACAAGAACATTTTTTTTTTTCTACAAAACTGTGAAACTTATGATCATTCCAAGATCTATTAATCAAAAATATATCTTCTCTATGGTATAACCCAGTTTCCCAACCGTGCCCCTGATGGACTATCCAAAATGTTTGTCAGCTTTAGGGGGCCAAAGCTACTCATTTTTGTGGAGCAGTTGACCATCTAATGTGTCTAGAGGTTTCTTGGCGGAGGTTAGGAGACCGAAAAATAGTGAACAAAAAAGAACATGCAGATCAGATCACCCTGAGAAGCTTGTAATAGTCCATACCAAGGTGTCAGTGGATCAAATGAAGCCAGGTGCATGGATCCATGTGTCTGGCATCCATAGAGTGTGGGTATAGGAAGGAGAGATCCAGCACCAGGCTCAATTAAAACATAGTGTGATAAAAATGAGATGACACTGATGCGTTTCAGACAGGGTCCTTACTCATAGGCCTGTGATTAAGGACCCTGTCCGAATAAAGTCAGTGTCATCTCATTTTAAATTGAACTATGTTTTAAACCCTTCAGCCCCCGGGCACTTTCCGTTTTTGTTTTTTGCTCCCCTTCTTCCGAGAGGCGTAACTTTTTTATTTTCCCATCAATCTTGCCATATGAGGGCTTATTTTTTGCGGGACGAGTTGTACTTTTAAATGAAACCATAAGTTTTACCATATAGTGTACTGGAAAACGGCAAAAAAATTCCAAGTGCGGAAAAATTGCAAAAAAAAGTGTGATCGTACAATAGTTTTTGGGATATTTTATTCACGGTGTTCAATATATGGTAAAACTGATGTGTTGGTGTGATGTCTCAGGTCAGTACGAGTTCATAGACATCAAACATGTATAGGTTTACTTTTATCTAAAGGAAGTAAAAAAAATTCAGAAGTAAAAAAAATAAAAAAAGTGGCGCACTTTTTGCACCATTTTCTGAAACCCGTAGCGTTCTAATTTTTCCAGATAAGGGGTTAAGTGACTGCTTATTTTTTGCGTCTCTGGCTAAGTTTTTTAATTATACCATTTTTGCTACGTTTTGGTCGCCTTTTATTGCATTTTGCGCAAAATTTGCGACAAACAAAAAACAAATTTGGGCGTTCTGATTTTTTTTTTTTTTTTTGCTGCTACGCCATTTACTGATCAGATTCTTGATTTTATATTTTGATAGATCGGGTATTTCTGAATGCGGCGATACCAAATGTGTGTATATTTTTTTATTATTTGAACTTTGTTTTTTTTAAACTTTTTTTTTCACTTTTAATTTTTACTAGTTCCCCTAGAGGACTATAAGGATCAGCAGTCTGCTCAACTGTTCATTTCTGCTGATCAGAGCTGCACAGCTATGCCAGCTGTAACAGGAAGTGAGTCATGGTAGCGACAGAGTCATTACATGACCCGTCACTACCATGGCAACCATAGACTCCCCATGATCGCGTCACTAGGCAGTCGATGGTAGCAAAGAGGTGATTTCCCTGCTGAAGCCATTTAAAAATCGCTGTTAGGCCGTGTGCGTTTTGCATGCTTTTACACTGTGTATTGCACTGCAGCGTAAACACATGCGTCCTTTGTACCCAGCACAATCTATGAAGATTGTGCATAATCCATCCGCACGTTGCGTTTGAGAGCGCAGCGATTTGCATGCTGAAATTTTGATCCAAATCGCTGCGTTCTAAAAAGCAACACGTCACTTCTTTTGTGTGTTTTGGATGCTTTTCCCACTGTCTATAGCAGAGAAAGCATCCAGAACGCATGAATTCTGCATGAATTTTGCATTTACAATGCATCCAAAACGCAGCTTTTCGGCTGCGTTTTGAAACGCACGAGTGACAAAACGCTGCAGAATTTTGTCACGGCAGAATGCAGATGTGTTGACATACCCTTAAATTTTGACAGTGCGATCTACGGTGTTAACAGGCACGGGTGGATCGCAGATCCACCTGCGCCTGTGAGGAACACGTCTGGTGTTCAAATCAGCAGACATGTGTGAGACTCACCGCCAGCTCACCGCAGCAGCCGTCGGGGATTATACCTACATGAGCCATGACGTACACAGTAGGTCCAATGTCAATAAGAACTTAAGGACCCTGTCCGTAATTGGTCAGGTGTCAGCCTGGTGCCGGATCTCGCCTTCCTATACCTTCACTTGACAAAGATAGTATTGTGTGCATCTATAATCAGCCATTCACATACAAGTAGTAGTCGAGAGGGTTGTAGATGTAACAAAAACAAAGCATACAATAAAGGCACTGTATATAACCATGTCTTTAAGTAGTTGAAAAGTCCATTCATAAAACTTTTATTCCACTTACATCAACTTATTACACATGTTCTTTAACAATTATGCTTGGATTGTTCATGAAAATTTTCATAAGACATTAAACAAAGCTAGCCATCATCTCAAGTTATTCCCCTGGTAACTATTTTGTATTGTAATTTTTTACAGCCACATGCATGTTAGGCAAGTATCAAAAACAAAAATAAAACTAAAAGTTAAATATATGTTTTTTTTTCTTCTGCTGTGCTTGATATATAGTGACATTATGGGATACCAAGCATGTACGTCTTTAATGAGTCAAGTACTTCTCTTTTTTTTTTGATCTTAGGTTGTTTTAAACGATTTAAATACAAATAAAATGGAGAATAGCAACAAACAAAAGCAAAAAACGTTAGCCAACCGTAAGGAGAATGGAATGTGAACCGTATTTTCTGTGTTTTTTTTTGCTCAGGATTTTGACCGGCTATCGCAGGGACCGTTCGCTAAGAAAGCATGTTTAGGCACAGAGAGGGAATCACGGACTACAGCACTGCCGTCCAACAATGTGCTACGGAAATCTAAAAAGTCCCCCCCTACAGCGCAAACCACACGTCCCTTACTTGCCGTTACAGAGACCGATACGCAAGCAGTTCATGGTGCTTGGATATGGGGAATAATGGGCCCCTGTGGTAGCCCGCAATGTACCTGAAGTACTTGGCCAAACATTTAAAACATGTAGAAAAAATGTTGGATTCCCCATATTGGTCACCTTATGAGGTGGGGAAAAGGAAGGGAAAAAAAAAAGCCCCAAAATGTTAAACTGGCCCTACTCCCTATTAAACACAAAACCACATGGGAAATATAGAAATCCAAATAGAAGTAACATAAACCTTTTATAATTGTAAACAAAAAAAAAAAAATAAAAATAAGAAAAAAATAATAAACCTATGTGTGGGACAGTAAGGATGACAATGGTCTATTGTGTCATTTTTTTTTCTTTTTAGAATGAGGCAGACAGAAAAGGAAGGCTGATTAATTCTCTCCGCCGCACTCCCCTTGTTCAGCTTCGTCCCCTTGAGTGTCTGATGTCCACAACTGGAAGGAAAGGAGACAGGGATTAGAGCATGGTCTTCAAATAAAAAACAGACAAGACACACAGACAAGACAAAGACACACAGACAAGACGAAGACACACAGACAAGACAAAAGACACACAGACAAGACAAAGACACACAGACAAGACAAAGACACACAGACAAGACAAAGACACACAGACAAGACAAGACACTTTCCTTTAAAATTTCAAGTACTGTAATGCGCAGGCGTGGAGAAAGGTCAAAGACCGCCAGCGCATGCGCATTACAGTACCATGATCTTTCCTCCACAGGGCAGAGAGCGGTGCGTGTGCACAGGAGCGCAATGGAGGACACTATGTGGATGATGTAAGACACGTCATCCACAGGGAGCAGGGAAGGAGGACAGCGGTGAACACAAGCAGAGAGGAGGCGCCGGATCAAGAACAGACTGCCCCATAGGGGAGTATAATAAAAGCTGTTTTTTTATGCTCTACAGAGCGGCCTGGGCATTTATATACAGTGGAACCCTGGTTAACGAGAACAATCTGTTCTGGGACTGTGCTTGTTAACCAAGTTACTCGTTCAGCAAAGCAAGATTTCCCATAGGGAACAATGCAATGCAGGAGATTCGTTCCACAACTTGTTAAATATCCCATCCTGGTCCCCTATTGTGCCATTACACACACACACACACACACACACACACACACTATGCTCACCTTACCTTCCGTTCCATCGCCGGCCTCATGGATCTTGTAGTTCGCTGCTACACGAATGTGTATTGGCAACCATCGCAACGAGGGATGAACTTCCGCTCCCAGAACAAGTTCCTTCCTCGTTGCTATGGTTGCCGATACACATCCTGTACCGGCGAACGACAAGATCCATGAGGCCGGTGATGGAACGGAAGGTAAGGTGAGCATATAGTGTGTGCGTGTGTAAGAGCGGGTTAGAGCGCGGTGGATGTACGGAACCGGAAGTGTGTGCGGTGAGTATTTTGCTCGTTCAGCAAAGCTTGCTCGTAAACGGAGTTACAAATTTACAGCAAGCTTTGCTCGTTATGCAAAATACTATCTAACTGGGTTACTCGTTAAGCGAAGTTACACTGTACAGTATTCTAGAACGCTGTATATAAGGGCTCACTTGTGGTGGCCGCAGCTTATAGGGAACAAATCTGGCGACAGGTTCCCTTTAAAAAGGGTAAAAACGGCACATTGTTTACAAAAAATAATTGCTAGCTGTTATATACAACTACTTTTCCATACTTCATGAGCCGACTGTCAGGGCATGATGGGCGTTATAGTTTCACAATGGCTGAAGTGTTGCAGGTTGATGACCACAGTGGGATGAACTGCAAATTTTTTTGTCCAATTTTGTACAATGTTTCATTACACTTGGACAATCCCAAATTAGTGTTTTCACCAGTTAAAAATAACACTTCTACTCTCCTCCAGTGCCTTCGCCGTTCCAGCGGTGTCCACACTTGCCTTCCCGTGGCTCACGTGACATGGTCATGTAAGCCTTGTGCCTAATCACTGCCAGCTTCCCTCTCAACGCCTTCAGATGAATCTAACATCAAGAGGAGTGAATGCTGCTCCTGGCCACTCACTTTTCCTTGAGGTTTAAGGCAGAGAAAGTGAAGATTGCGTTATTTGGGAGCAGGGCTCACGTGACAATGTCACGTGATGCCCGGGAGGGAGAGTGCTGAAACTGCACTGGCACTTGAGGAAAGCATAAGTGTTATTTTAATGAGAATAGGGTGCCAGAGTAGTGGACAACCCATTTAAGATAAATAGACCAGGCAACTAAGGCGGTTTTCACATTGCCGGTATTTTGCCGGAACCCTAATCGGGCATAAATGCAGTACAGTTACATTCATTTACAATGGAAGAGCAGCACTATGCGGACACATGCTTCATACACAACCGCATGTGTCCATATGGTGTTGCGCTTCCATTGTAAATGAATATAACTGTACTGCATTTGTGCCGGATCCAAAATACCGGAGATGTGAAACCAGCCTTAAGGCCGCTTTACACGCTGCGACATCGCTCAAGCGATCTCGTTGGGGGTCACGGAATTTGTGACGCACATCCGGCCGCTTTAGCGATGCCGTTGCGTGTGACACCTATGAGCGATTTTGTATCTTCGCAAAAACGTGCAAAATCGCTCATCGGTGACATGGGGGTCCATTCTCGAATATCATTGCTGCTGCAGTAACGAAGTTGTTCCTCGTTCCTGCGGCAGCAAACATCGCTCCGTGTGACACTACAGGAACGAGGATCCTCTCCTTACCTCCTCCCGGCCGCAATGCGGAAGGAAGGAGGTGGGTGGGATGTTCGTCCTGCTCATCTCCGCCCCTCCGCTTCTATTGGGCGGCGGTTCAGTGACGCTGCTGTGACGCTGAACGAACGTCCCCCTTAGAAAGGAGGCGGTTCGCCGGTCACAGCGACGTCGCTAGGCAGGTAAGTATGTGTGACGGGTCCGCGTGATGTTGTGCGCCACGGGCAGCGATTTGCCCGTGTCTCACAACCGATGGGGGTGGGTACGCACGCTAGCGATATCGGTACCGATATCGCAGCGTGTAAAGCGGCCTTTAAGCTTAACTCTCGGCCAGAATGGAGCAGTGGTTCGCATGCTCAACCTTCACTCCATTAATTCTCTATGGGCCTATAATCCAAGAGCTACTCATCAGTTACACAGAGAATGGATAAAGTAACGGTACAGGTCTCCTGATCAGTGGGCTGGACCCCCAATCGATTTGTACGTTATCAATGGATAAAGTGATAACTTCTCTTCACTGGAAAACCCCTTTGTCATAAAAAAAGCTGCGATATTTGCCCACAAGTAAAGAGTCAGACAGGCAAAAACATGTGCACCAGTCTGAAAGAATGGATAGAAATAAGTCATAATCTATTACAGCAACTGGGACCGAGTTTAGAGGAAATGCAGGATAATATACACCCACGTACTGTATTTTTATAAGACGCACCCCAAATTTAGAGAGAAAAAAAAAAAAAAAAAAATCCGGTGGTGTCTTACTTCTTACCAGGGGGAGGGAGGGGTCGGCAGCAGTAATGGAGTGGTGGGTGGAGGGGGTGGTGGTGTGTCACAGGAGGCGGGGGCGGTGGTGAAGCAGGGCGATGCTGCAGCGGGTGTCCAGGATGCTCGCCACGGGCGCTGTGAGGCAGGTGGAATATCCAGAAACTGTCGGCGGTGTGGGATTCAAAAGGGCCCGCCTTCAGCCCATTGACCTACCAGCAGACTTGAGGAAAATGGCCCCAAGAGTCGGCGCATGCACAGATTGAGCCATTGGCTCAATGACGAGCAGAGAACCTCTCTATGCACGCACCACCCCCTGGTGCCATTTTCCTTACAGCCGCTGTTAGGAGATTAATAGGCTGAAGGCGGTGCGTACACAGATGAGATTTTGAGCCGAGAGTGCAATCTGCATACACGCCCACTCCGGGCGCCATTATTTAAGGCCTGCACCGCCGACATTTTCAGGATGGCCCCTGCCTCACTGCCCGCAGCATTGCCCCTGCCTCCTGTGACCATTCTCCACCCCCTGGTAGGGTACATTCACCTTATAAAAACACACCCCGCATTTTCTTCCCAAATTGTTGGGAGGAAAAGTGCATCTTATAATCCCAAAAATACGGTATATTGTGCGGGTATTGATATTAATACTCATGACCAAATAGCAATTTCCTTTGGCTGTGCATCTACTGAAATAACAGAGAAACGTCCATCACTGGCTAGGAGGGGCGGTCGTGTGGGCCACCTCCCTGGTATAGGTCTCGCCTGGCCCTGCTGCCACCAGTCTCTAGAAGACCACCAGACATGGACCGGGGAATATAGGACAAGAAGGCAGTCTGCACCTGTACGTAAGAAAACTGCAGCCATTACGGTATATTACGCACACATGATGTCACTTACTGTCAAGTTGTCTCGCAGTAATTGCATTATTAATGTGCTATCTTTGTATGATTCTTCACTCAGAGTATCGAGCTCAGCAATAGCTTCATCGAAAGCCTGGAAAGAGAGGAGTATCGTCACTGCTCCGTCATAGATGCCCAGCGTAGCGCAGCCGGCTTCTCGTTCTTACCGTTTTTGCCAGAGAACAGGCTTTTTCTGGGGAGTTTAGGATCTCGTAGAAGAAGACGGAGAAGTTCAGAGCCAGGCCGAGTCTGATGGGATGTGTGGGTTGCATCTCCATTTTGCTGATGTCAAAGGCGTCTTGATAGGCCTGCTGGGACTGCTCCACGATCGCTGGAAGAGAAGGACAGCCGGTGACAAGCTGGACACAACCTCCCCACGTCAGCAGTCAAGGCTCAAAAAGGAGAAGGATTAGTCTGTAGAAATCAGACTTCTCGATACACTCCAGGGTTACAGTCTGTGTGGTCCTATTGTACAATATACTGACCTCATGTTACAACAGATTAGCGTTGCTTTGATATAGACCAGACCTGGGCAAGGGGTGGCTCGCGGGCCACATCCGGCCCGCTTACTGTCTGTGACCGGCCCGCCCATTAGATCAGAGTTGGAGACGTGGTGCCGCTTCTCCTGCCGGGCGGGAACTTTTCAAATGACACACGCGTGCCGTACTGACGACATCGGGACGTGTGTCACAGAGAACGCTGCCGGGCAGGAACAAAGGACAGATTCCTGCGTTCCGCTGCTACATGCGAAGTTCTCATGCAGCCCATGGGAAATGTAATTGCCCACCCCTGATATAGACCATTAGGACAATATTTGTTGCATCCTGAGTGATTGGCAGCCCAGGGGTCCTTTCTATGGCTGACTTAAGAAGGGAATTTTGTTACTTACCGTAAATTCCTTTTCTTCTAGCTCTTATTGGGAGACCCAGACGATTGGGGTATAGCTACTGCCCTCTGGAGGCCACACAAAGCACTACATTAAAAGTGCAAGGCCCCTCCCCCTCTGGCTATACCCCCCCCGTGATATCACGGGTTCTCCAGTTTTAGTGCCAAAGCAAGAAGGAGGAAGCCAATAACTGGTTTAAACAAATTAACTCCGAATAACATCGGAGAACTGAAAAACCGTTCAACATGAACAACATGTGTACCCGCAAACAACAAACAAACATCCCGAAGGACAACAGGGCGGGTGCTGGGTCTCCCAATAAGAGCTAGAAGAAAAGGAATTTACGGTAAGTAACAAAATTCCCTTCTTCTTCAGCGCTCTATTGGGAGACCCAGACGATTGGGACGTCCAAAAGCTGTCCCTGGGTGGGTAAATAAATACCTCATGTTAGAGCTGCAAAACAGCCCTCCCCTACGGGGGTGTCACTGCCGCCTGCAGGACTCTTCTACCTAAGCTGGCATCCGCCGAAGCATAGGTATGCACCTGATAATGCTTGGTGAAAGTGTGCAGACTGGACCAGGTAGCTGCCTGGCACACCTGTTGAGCCGAAGCCTGGTGACGTAATGCCCAGGACGCACCCACGGCTCTGGTTGAGTGGGCTTTTAGCCCTGAAGGAACCGGAAGCCCCGCAGAACGGTAGGCCTCTAGAATTGGTTCTTTGATCCATCGAGCCAGGGTGGCTTTAGAAGCCTGCAACCCCTTGCGCGGACCAGCGACAAGGACGAAAAGTGCATCGGCACGGCGTATGGGCGCCGTGCGGGAAATGTAGATTCTGAGTGCTCTCACCAGATCTAGCAAACGTAAGTCCTTTTCATACCGGTGAACCGGATGAGGGCAAAAAGAAGGCAAGGAAATATCCTGATTAAGATGAAAAGAGGATACGACCTTAGGAAGAAACTCCGGAATGGGGCGCAGCACAACCTTGTCCTGGTGGAACACCAGGAAGGGAGCCTTGGATGACAGAGCTGCCAGCTCAGACACTCGCCGAAGCGATGTGATCGCAACAAGAAACGCCACTTTCTGCGACAGCCGAGAAAAGGAAACTTCCTTCAGAGGCTCGAAGGGCGGCTTCTGGAGAGCAACTAGTACCCTGTTCAGATCCCATGGATCTAACGGTCGCTTGTACGGGGGCACAATATGACAGACCCCCTGCAGGAACGTGCGCACCTTAGACAGACGTGCTAGACGCTTCTGAAAAAACACGGATAGTGCCGAAACTTGCCCTTTAAGGGAGCTGAGCGACAAGCCCTTTTCTAACCCCGATTGCAGGAAGGAAAGAAACTTGGGTAATGCAAATGGCCAGGGAGACACTCCCTGAGCCGAGCACCAGGATAAGAAAATCTTCCACGTTCTGTGGTAGATCTTAGCAGAATTCGACTTTCTAGCTTGTCTCATTGTGGCAACCACTCCTTGAGATAATCCTGCAGATGCTAGGATCCAGGACTCAATGGCCACACAGTCAGGTTCAGGGCCGCAGAATTCTGATGGAAAAACGGCCCTTGGGACAGTAAGTCTGGTCGGTCTGGCAGTGACCACGGTCGACCGATCGTGAGATGCCACAGATCCGGATACCACGACCTCCTCGGCCAGTTTGGAGCGACGAGTATGATGCGGCTGCACTCGGATCTGATCTTGCGTAGCACTCTGGGCAAGAGCGCCAGAGGCGGAAACACGTAAGGGAGCTGAAACTGCGACCAATCTTGAACCAAGGCGTCTGCCGCCAGAGCTCTTTGATCGCGCGACCTCGCCATGAATGCCGGGACCTTGTTGTTGTGCCGGGATGCCATTAGGTCGACGTCCGGCACTCCCCAGCGGCGACAGATTTCCTGAAACACGTCCGGGTGAAGGGACCATTCCCCTGCGTCCATGCCCTGGCGACTGAGGAAGTCTGCTTCCCAGTTTTCTACGCCTGGGATGTGAACCGCGGATATGGTGGATGCTCTGTCCTCCACCCACATTAGAATGCGCCGGACTTCTTGGAAGGCTTGCCGACTGCGCGTCCCTCCTTGGTGGTTGATGTATGCCACCGCTGTGGAGTTGTCCGATTGGATTCGGATCTGCTTTCCTTCCAGCCACTGCTGGAAGGCTAGTAGGGCAAGATACACTGCTCTGATTTCCAGAACATTGATCTGAAGGGTGGACTCCTGCGGAGTCCACGTCCCCTGAGCCCTGTGGTGGAGAAACACTGCTCCCCACCCCGACAGACTCGCATCTGTCGTGACTACTGCCCAGGATGGGGGCAGGAAGGATCTTCCCTGAGATAATGAGGTGGGAAGGAGCCACCATTGTAGAGAGTCCTTGGCCGTCTGGGAAAGCGAGACTTTCCTGTCCAGGGACGTTGACTTCCCGTCCCATTGGCGGAGAATGTCCCATTGAAGTGGGCGCAGATGAAACTGCGCAAAGGGAACTGCTTCCATGGCTGCCACCATCTTCCCTAGGAAATGCATGAGGCGCCGCAAGGGATGCAACTGGCCCTGCAGGAGAGATTGCACCCCTGTCTGTAATGACCGCTGCTTGTTCAGCGGCAGCTTCACTATCGCTGCTAGAGTATGAAACTCCATGCCAAGATACGTTAGTGACTGAGTCGGTGATAGGATCGACTTTGGAAAGTTGATGATCCATCCGAAAGACTGTAGAGTCTCCAGCGTAGCATTCAGGCTGTGCTGACATGCCTCCTGAGAGGGAGCTTTGACCAATAAGTCGTCTAGGTAAGGGATCACCGAGTGTCCCTGAGAGTGCAAGACTGCTACCACCGCCGCCATGACCTTGGTGAAGACCCGTGGGGCTGTCGCCAGACCAAATGGAAGAGCTACGAACTGAAAATGGTCGTCTCCTATCACAAAACGTAGAAAACGTTGATGTTCTGTAGCAATTGGCACGTGGAGATAAGCATCTTTGATGTCTATTGAGGCAAGGAAGTCTCCTCTGGACATTGAGGCAATGACAGAGCGGAGGGTTTCCATCCGGAACCTCCTGGCGTGCACATGTTTGTTGAGCCGTTTTAGGTCCAGAACAGGACGGAACGAGCCGTCCTTTTTTGGAACCACAAAGAGATTGGAGTAAAACCCTTGCCCTTGTTCCTGAGGAGGGACTGGGATCACCACTCCTTCCGCTTTTAGGGAATCCACCGCCTGCAGCAGAGCATCTGCTCGGTCTGGATGTGGGGAGGTTCTGAAGAACCGAGCTGGAGGACGAGAATTGAACTCGATTCTGTACCCGCGAGACAAGATGTCCGTCACCCACCGGTCTTTGACCTGTGACATCCAAATGCCGGAAAAGCGGGAGAGCCTGCCCCCGACCGGCGATGCGGAGGGGGGGGGCTGGAAGTCATGAGGTAGCCGCTTTGGAAGCGGTACCTCCATTTGCTTTCTTGGGGCGTGTGTGAGTCCGCCACGAATCTGAGTTTCTTTGCGTCCTCTGAGTCCCTTTGGACGAGGTAAATGGAGTCTTGCCCGAACCTCGAAAGGACTGAAACCTCTGCTGCCACTTTTTCTGCTGAGGTTTGGATGTTCTGGGTTGTGGTAAAGAGGAGTCTTTACCCTTGGACTGCTTAATGATGTCAGCCAATGGCTCGCCAAACAGTCTATCTCTAGACAAAGGCAAACTGGTTAAACATTTTTTGGAACCAGCATCTGCTTTCCAGTCCTTTAACCACAAGGCTCTGCGCAAAACTACCGAATTGGCGGACGCCATTGAGGTGCGACTGGTAGATTCTAGGACCGCATTGATAGCGTAAGACGCAAACGCCGACATCTGCGTGGTAAGGTGCGCCACTTGCGGCACTGCTGGATGCATGATAGCATCCACTTTTGCTAAGCCAGCTGAAATAGCCTGGAGTGCCCATACGGCTGCGAATGCCGGAGCAAACGACGCGCCGATAGCTTCATAGACAGATTTTAACCAAAGGTCCATCTGTCTGTCATTGGCATCTTTAAGTGAAGCGCCATCCTCCACTGCAACTATGGATCTAGCTGCAAGTTTGGAAATCGGGGGGTCTACCTTTGGACACTGTGTCCAGCGCTTGACCACCTCAGGGGGGAAAGGGAAACACGTATCTTTAGATCGTTTAGAGAAACGCCTTTCTGGGTGAGCGTCGTGCTTCTGGATTGATTCTCTGAAGTCAGAGTGATCTAACAAAGCACTCAATTTACGCTTGGGATAAAGGAAACGAAACTTCTCCTGCTCCGCAGCCGCCTCTTCTGCTGAAGGGGCTGGGGGAGAAATATCCAACAGCCTATTGATGGCTGAGATAAGGTCGTTTACCATGGCATCCCCATCCGGGGTATCCAGGTTGAGAGGGGTTCCAGGAGTGGATTCCTGATCACTCTCATCAGACACATCACAGGGAGACTGATTGCGCTGAGACCCTGAGCAGTGTGAAGACGTCGAGGGTCTTTCCCAGCGAGCTCGCTTAGGGTGGCTGGGGCCATCATCTGAGTCATAATCCTCGGCCTGTGAAGCCGGGGACCCCCCTGTGGGCTGGATACATTCCAAGTAAGGGGGACCTGAGGACAGAGGCCTCGCCGTGCCCAGAGACTGAGCCCCATGCATAGATTGCAAGGTTTCAAGGATTTTTGCCATAGACACAGACATATTATCTGCAAAAACTGCAAAGTCTGTCCCTGTCACCGGGGCAGAACCTACAAGCGTCTCAGCCTGGGTCGCTACCTCTCCTGACTCCGGCTGGCGAAGCAGCACCGGGTCGGAGCATTGCACACAATGGGGGTCATCGGAGCCTGCTGGTAGATTAGCCCCACATGCAGCACACGCAGTATACACAGCCCTTTTTGCCTTGGCCGCCTTGCGTTTTGAGGATGACATGTTGCTGCTTCCACAGAGCGATCTGGGATATGCAGCCAGAAGCGACCTCACAGTGCAAGAAATACAATATCTATATATCTGTACACAGTACACTGATACACAGTGAGGCACTAGAGGGACCAGCACAGAAAAATCGCTTACCGCCCGCTTAAAAAAGCGGGTGTGTGGTCGCCAGATAGCCCCTAGTCCAGGTCTCCCAGAGCCTTGCGTCCTTCCTCCAGCCAGGCATGCATGTAATGGCTGCCGGCGTCTCGAGAGAGGAAGGGGGGCGGGCCCTGGGCGTTCCTGGCCAAGAGCGGGAAGCCTGCTTCCCTCTGTGCCAAGTGAGAGGGCTGGAGCATGTAAATCAGGCTCCAGCCCTCGTCGCTGCTAGCGAACAGCGTCTCTCCCCTACCCTGATTGACAGGGTGGGGGCGGGAACGAATCGGAGTTGCCGGCGTCCTAGGCCCAAAAAGCCGGGGACTAAATTTATAACCGCCGCCGCCGTAAAAGCGCGGACGGCGGATCCCCGGCGCACCACAAGTCACAGCAGCGCCGCCCGGTCCAGAGGGGGTCGGCGCTGCGTTCCCATACACAAAAAAGTCCCCCAGTAATCTGTTGGGACACCAACTCCACGTTGCGGTCCCCGGCGCACTACAACACCCAGCCAGCCCGGAGTGTGTCTGTGCCTGCCGGGGACACAGAGTACCTGTATGATGCAGGGCCTGTCCCTGATCGTACTCCTGCTCCGAATCCATCAGGTTCTAATGGGTCTGTGGATGGAGCCCGGCGTCAGAGCTGAGAGGCCGGCAGGATCCCACTTCCACAGAGCCCTACCAGGGGATGTGGAAGGAAAACAGCATGTCAGGCTCCAGCCCTGTACCAGCAATAGGTACCTCAACCTTACAACACCATCCAGGGGTGAGAAGGGAGCATGCTGGGGACACTATATGTGTCCTCTTTTCTTCCATCCGAAATAGTCAGCAGCTACTGCTGACTAAAATCTGTGGAGCTATGCATGGAATGTCTGACCTCCTTCGCACACAAAGCTAAAACTGGAGAACCCGTGATATCACGGGGGGGGGTATAGCCAGAGGGGGAGGGGCCTTGCACTTTTAATGTAGTGCTTTGTGTGGCCTCCAGAGGGCAGTAGCTATACCCCAATCGTCTGGGTCTCCCAATAGAGCGCTGAAGAAAAGGGGTGTTCTCAAGTTTTGAAGTTGTTGCTTAAGATAGGGGGGGGATTGGTGGGGGGTCAGACCAGTGGGACTGGGTGATGACAGCGGTGATTGATCATGGGCCCCGCCGCTGCACTCATTCATGGTGATCTTGGCTCGCTCCAGCAGGCCTATTAATGAATGCATTGGATCAACCACTGCTCCATTCATGCACGGCTCCTCAAAGCCCCGGATCTCGGGATCAGTTGAGTCCGAGCAGATGGACACCCAGCAATAAGGAAGCTATCCCCTATTCCAGGGGTCCCCAACCTGTGGCTCGTGGGGCCATGATTTGTGGCTCATAGCAGTCTGCCAGCTTGTTGCATTAGCACCATGTCTAGCAAACAGCTATGGAGAGAAGGTCTCCAGAGGGCGACTTCTGTGAGAAGCCCTAAAACAGAAGAGCAGATGTGGATGCCCATATACCGGCCTTGGGGTTTAATGCTACCAGTCAGAGAAGCTGGATGTGATAATGTGGTGGGAACACTTGATGCCAGGATACTGAATGGGGAACATTGTGAGAACCCCTGGATCTCCATGGAATACCTTTGGCTGTTTATTGTACCAGTAAGGCCGGGGCCACACGGGGACTACTGTGATCCTCACATGACACTGCTCACACTGGCAGCCCAGCAGGAGCCGAGTGTCATGCGAGTGTCACTGTGACTGCGGTCTGATCATGTGATTGTACCTCAGCTGCAGGGGTCAGGCCAGCTCTGCGGAGGAGAGAGGGATTTATCTCCCTCTCTTCTCTGTTGCCGGCTATTGCCATTCTTGCCCTGCACTCGCGGTACACCGGTGTACTGTGAGTGCAGTGCGATTTTTCTCTCGCCCCATAGACTTGAATGGGTGCGATTAGGGCTGAGAAAATAAATCGCTCATGGGTGCTGGCACATAGACTAATATTGGTCCGAGTGGAATGCGATGTTTTATCACATTCCACTCGCTCCGATTTTCATGCCGTGTGGCTTAGGCCTAATGGGGACTCTGGATGTCACTATTTGGGGCCGGGGGCTGTATGTGGCTCTCAAGATCAGAAAGGTTGGGTAAGCCTGCCCTATACTAAGATTAGATGACCTCTACCACACTTGAGACTACCCCTTTAATAGGAGTCCACTAGTGACCCCATTTCATCATGTTGTAGTCTCTCTAAATCTGAGATCAAGGGGTGAAAAGGAAACTGAGTGTCCTCAACTCCTGATGGGCAGCAGGGAACCTGCTCTCAGACTGCACCCGCTCCAGGGCGATGCGGGACACCTGTATATATTTTACATCACCCTAAAAGACACAGGCACTGAAGAATAAAGCCCCTTTTGACCACCAGAAAAAACACATACTACCAGTAGTTCAGTGGTTAAATCCTGTGGCTGTTTTGGTTTTCTAATGCCAGAAACATCGGCTGGTAAAGATAAAACACACATATGGGGACAATACATTAGAAGGACTGGAAAAGGAAAAAGACAGGAAAATGTACTTCCTGCGAGTCTCATTGTGCACTATGGATGTACCGTGCCTGTGCGGGCAGCATCCTGTCACAGGGCCACTGGGGGCCGACGTCTGTCTGTAGAGCGGCCCGCTCAGATGTATTGGGTCACATAGACTGAGCGCATCTTCATCAGAAAACCCCATTATCCGCCCAAGCCAGCAGTGTTATATCCACAGGGAGTTACGTTCCCTTTAACTGGTCAAGTTGAAAATGGCACCTGACGTGCGGGCAGGATGATATAGAGCAGATTAATATACATTTTGGTTCTAAAAGCTTGCTTCATTAAAATCCCCGGTGTTTGTATGCGTACTAGTCCATTGGGTAGTCCTACTTTGTCATTGTGCATGCTCTATCTGCATGCACAGCCAATCACCAAGTAGGACCGCCTACTGGACTCCTGCATACAAGCACCAGGGATTTCAATGAATAAAAGTCAATTTATGCTGAATCTTTTCTGACAAACCCCATATATCCTTCTGCTCTATAAGACGCTGGCCACAGAGCAGGCTGCATATACAATGTAACAGGTGCTTATTAAGGAAGGGCCTATTTTATACCTTAAGTTCAGAAGAATGGCAGCTAGGGCAAAGCGATAACTTATTCAGGTCAGTTTTCACATAAGACATAGCATGTTCAATACCCTATTAAAGCACTCATACTCCCCCCTTGATTAGGGACTCCCTATGGTCCAGATTGGATAGCCCATAAAGAAAATCTGCCCCCTACTTTATGCTGCTCTCAGATCCGGCCCCTAACCCCAGCGCTGAGTCAATTAACAGATACCTTGCTACATTGGTCACAATCAGCCACAGCGGAGGACGAGTTCTGTTTTAGGTGCCCTCAGATTCCTGAGATTTTGGCTACCGCTGTTGCAAATCACTGGAAATCTAAACATTGATGAAAAAAGGCCCATACGGAATACAAAGCGATGCCACCTGCAGTATATTAGCATTCTATATAGTTACTTAGGTTAAAAAAAAAGCCCTCGGTCCATCTAGTTCCCCCTTCCTCCACCAGTTCTACATTTGGTCACAAAGTCATTTATAACCAGCAATGTTGTGTGTAGTGAGGAAATCATCCAGCCCTTTATTAAAAGCTGTTATAGTATCACCATTACTACCTCTTGTGGTCGGCATTCCACAGTCTGACTGCTCTAACTGTAAAGAACCCTTTCCTATTTAGCTGTCGGCATCGCTGTTCTTCCCCTCGCAGTGAGTGCCCCCTGGTCCTTAGTATTGTCTTTGGAAGGAATAAGTCATGTGCCAGTCCTTTATATTGGTCACACATGTATTTATACATATAAATGAGATCTCCTCTGAGACGTCTTTTTTCTAAGCTAAACATATCTAACTTTTCCAACCTCTCATCATACGGGCGGCCTCCATTCCTTGTAAGTCTAGTTGCCCGCCTTTGAACTAAGTTCTGAATGTCCTTTTTAAAATGTGGAGCCCAAAACTGGATCCCATATTCCAGATGTGGCCTTACAAGTGATTTATAGAGGGGTAACAATACGTTGGGATCACGGGATCTAATCTCTCTTTTTATACACCCTAGAATCTTGTTTGCTTTAGCAGCTGCTGCCTGACATTGAGTGCTGCGGCTCAGCTTATTTGTAATGAGAATACCCAAGTCCTTCTCCTGTTCTGTAGTCCCTAGATTACTTCCATTTAATGTAAGCACGGATCGGAACGATTAGATGTGTGGCTGCCCCTATTGCCAGCTTTCTGCTCATACACAGTATAGGGAAGAAACTATTAATCATCTGCTCATAAATATCAGGACTGCAGTAAGTGAGACTGTATGACCAGTACTGGGCGACAACTGCACAGCAATCCGGATGTCACTGCTTCCCACAGACAGAGCACCACAGCCAATGATGGGTTCGGCAGCTCCCCGCCCCGGCCGCTGGTCTCCTGCATGTGCAGACAGCTATTCCCTTAGCCTGGACAGTAAAAGGTCTTCGGCTGCTTTCACAGATCCGGTTTTAGCAGTGCGGCTCAATCCGGCTGTGAAACCTATGCAACGGACGCGGCGAAAACACCGCATCCTTTGTATACGTTTTTTACATGCGGCCTGTCCGGT
Organism: Anomaloglossus baeobatrachus; assembly: GCF_048569485.1. Lineage (NCBI taxonomy): Eukaryota > Metazoa > Chordata > Amphibia > Anura > Aromobatidae > Anomaloglossus > Anomaloglossus baeobatrachus. The sequence goes on along the minus strand of NC_134358.1, from coordinate 74,066,493 downwards.
TTTTGCCGCTTGCGGCAGGCTACTGAACATGCGCAGTGGCAAAAACCGCATGCGGTGCCGCATTTGGCGTCCATAGGCATGCATAGGAAAAAGCGCCGCATCGGCCGGATGCGTTTTTTTTTGCCGCACAAAAAAAACGTGCCAGGCAACATTCCATCCGGCCGCCGCATCGGCTAAATCTGCCACATGCGGCAAAAACTGGACGGAACGCAAGCCCATGCGGCACTAATGTTAGTCTATGCAAAAAAAAAAAAAAAAGTTTTTTTATGCAAAGTGCCGGATTGTGCCACACAGGAAAAACCGGAGGTGTGAAAGCGCGTGCTGGTGTGTCCCAGCCATACACACGTCTGCAGATATTAACCTATAGAAATAGAAAGAAGCAGTCCTTACTCTTCTTGTCGTCTCCGCTAGCTACTTCAGCCAGGTAACGGTAATAGTCTCCCTTCATTTTCAAGTAGAAAACTTTGCTTTCGGCTTGTGACGCGTTTGGGACCAGGTGCTTGTCCAGAAGGCTCTGAAAGGAAAATCAGAAAACAGACAGCTCAATAATAAGTGGTTATTATCCGCCTCCTGCGTAAGGAGCGCTGCAAAAACACTTACAATAAAACATTTCTACTTCGTTCTCGATGGTTATTAAAAATATCAAAATGTGTTTACTTTATAGAAAGTAACGTATGTATGCTACATGGAAGCGCATGACAGGCCGGATGTGATAAATGTGATCACCACTAGGAGGAGCAGTTTTTTTTCTTTACTCCAGGATTCTGCTCCATAAACGCCACGGCGTCGCTCCCGTCACATCCGTCGGATGTCACAACACTTTATGACAGGGGCGCACAACCTTTTTGGGTCCAAGGGCCACGTTGTCAGAAGCAATTCCAAGGGCCACAATAAAACCTAAAGCGGGATGATTTAGCTTAAAATAGGTCATTAAAAAGGAACCTGTCAGGTGCAATATGCACTAGAGCCATGAGCAGTTCTGGGTGTATATTGCTAATCCCTGCTGAACCGTCCCTGCATATAGTAGCATAAAAGGATCTTTACAAACAGTATTTCAAAAGATCTTTTATCCTATGCTAATGAGTGCAGGGACTAGTCCCAAGGGCATTATATCCCCCAGTAACCGTCCTCTTAGGCCTCTCTCACACATCAGTTTTTTCCCCATCAGTTACAGACGGATTTTGAGAAAAAAAAAAAAAAACGTATCCAGCGACTGACGCTGCTGGATCTGTTTGTTCTCATAGACTTGTATTAGCGACGGATGGCCTCAGGTATCATCCGTCGTTCAACAGATCTGTCCAAAATTGTTTGTGCGCCGGACAGACAAAGTAAGTTTTTTTTTTCTCTACGTCAACATAAAAAAAAAAAAAAAAAAAAAAAAAAGGGACAGCAAAGGATCCGTCACCGTCTGTCAGAATGGAAGCCTATGTGCGCAGGATGCGTCGTAATCCGTCAAATGACGGAATCCTGCAACGGATTCCTTTTTTTTTTTAAACTGAGCATGCTCCAATTATTTAGTATCCGCTAGTTGGATCTGTCGAAAACGGATCTGTCGCATCAGTTTTTCCACAATCTGCGACGGATCTGTTGAACCAACGGATTGTGACCGACGGCAAAAAACTGGTATGTGAAAGGGGCCTTAGCACGCCCACAGGGGTGTACCAACTTGCTATTCACCAGCGGTGCAGTGCGTACTTGTGTTCCCGCTTCTGAATGCCAGGCACTTCCGGTCATGTGCACTAGACCTCTCTGAAGCTGGGACGCGTACACCCAACTTCATACTGCACATGACTGGAAGTGCCCGGCATTCAGAAGCATGAACACAAGTACGCACGGCACCGCTGGTCATGCTGCATTGAGTAGCAGGTTAGTACGCCCCTGTGGGCGTACTAACATTTCAAGACAGCGGGTAGTCGAGGGATATAACACCCTTGGGACTAATCCCCATGCTCTTTAGCATAAGAAAAGATCAAGATCTCAATCTATGCTAGTGTATACAGTGACGGTTCGGCAGGGATTAGCAATATGCACCCAGAACTGCTTGTGGTCCTGTATATTGGACCTGACAGGTTCCCTTTAAATGCGACAAATTTGACATATATGCAAGTTACAATTCCTGGGATGCCACCGATCATGAGAATGAGGAGTCACCTTCTCGCCCGTCTGCACTGGAGAAGCAGAGCCCATACAGAGCTCCTACTGTACATCATGAGGATTGCAAGACCGGGTTTCATTACTGCCAAGAAACGAGCCGCGTTCATGTCTGGCCTCCTCTACCTCATCTACTCCCTTCTGGAGCGCTACACAGGGGTCAGGAGACCCCTTCTCTGCTCATTTTAGTGGTTCCATAGTAATCTATAGGCATTTCTGTATCCGCGCCCTGTATGACACCTCTTTTCTCTGGCAATGAATATACATGTCAGAAGCCAACAGACACATTTCTATGAGCGGACGGTTGAGGGCTGCACAGAATAGCGCTGCAGGCCCGATAAATGATCAGCGAGAGGCCGAATACTGGGACAGGGAATGAGGCCATGATGCAGATCTGTGCACCCCAAACTGCAAACACAGACCTATAGCCCCTGTAGAAATCATGCCAGTAACACATTAATTTTGCAGTTACAGAAAGTCACTTAAAATCCTTTGCAAATGGAGGAGCTTCAGTGCAGCATCGGGGAACCAATGTCTTCTGATCAGTGGCCCGCACCCTCCGATCTGCATTTCTAGCACTGACCCACGTCTGACACCAGTCACTATCTCACACAGAGCATTCCCCAAAATCATTATCCCTGCTCCCGTGCATTGATATTGGAGGGGGAAGGAAGGAGCTGTGACATCACCTTCTGTTAATGGTGGCTTCTATATAAGGCTACTTTGACACTTGCGTTGAATGGCATCCGTTGCATTCCGTTGTGTGATGGATGAAACGGATGCGTTGCATATAATGGCACAACGGATGCAACGGATCGTACAAAACAGAAAGCTTAAGCTTTTACAGTTTTACCGGCAGCAGACTACTGTGAACGATCAGCTGATTGCTCTCAATAGCCAGCTGCCGGGCGCTCAGCTGATCGTTCGGCCGCCGAAAATGTGTGCTGGGGTTGGAGTCGAGCGGGCCATGGCGCTGAGGACAGGTGAGTGAGTGAGTGAGTGAGTGAGTGAGTGAGTATGTATGTATGTATGTATGTATGTATGTATGTATGTATGTATGTATGTATGTATGTATGTATGTATGTATGTATGTATGTATGTATGTATGTATGTATGTATGTATGTATGTACAGTGCCTACAAGTAGTATTCAACCCCCTGCAGATTTAGCAGGTTTACACATTCGGAATTAACTTGGCATTGTGACATTTGGACTGTAGATCAGCCTGGAAGTGTGAAATGCACTGCAGCAAAAAAGAATGTTCTTTTTTTATTTTTTTTTTTTAAATTGTGAAAAGTTTATTCAGAGGGTCATTTATTATTCAACCCCTCAATCCACAAGAATTCTGTTTGGTTCCCCTAAAGTATTAAGAAGTATTTCAGGCACAAAGAACAATGAGCTTCACATGTTTGGATTAATTATCTCTTTTTCCAGCCTTTTCTGACTAATTAAGACCCTCCCGAAACTTGTGAACAGCACTCATACTTGGTCAACATGGGAAAGACAAAGGAGCATTCCAAGGCCATCAGAGACAAGATCGTGGAGGGTCACAAGGCTGGCAAGGGGTACAAAACCCTTTCCAAGGAGTTGGGCCTACCTGTCTCCACTGTTGGGAGCATCATCCGGAAGTAGAAGGCTTATGGAACTACTGTTTGCCTTCCACGGCCTGGACAGCCTTTGAAAGTTTCCACCCGTGCCGAGGCCAGGCTTGTCCGAAGAGTCAAGGCTAACCCAAGGACAACAAGGAAGGAGCTCCGGGAAGATCTCATGGCAGTGGGGACATTAGTTTCAGTCAATACTATAAGTAACGTACTCAACCGCAATGGTCTCCGTTCCAGACAAGCCCGTAAGGTACCTTTACTTTCAAAGCGTCATGTCAAGGCTCGTCTACAGTTTGCTCATGATCACTTGGAGGACTCTGAGACAGACTGGTTCAAGGTTCTCTGGTCTGATGAGACCAAGATCGAGATCTTTGGTGCCAACCACACACGTGACGTTTGGAGACTGGATGGCACTGCATATGACCCCAAGAATACCATCCCTACAGTCAAGCATGGTGGTGGCAGCATCATGCTGTGGGGCTGTTTCTCAGCCAAGGGGCCTGGCCATCTGGTCCGCATCCATGGGAAGATGGATAGCACAGCCTACCTGGAGATTTTGGCCAAGAACCTCCGCTCCTCCATCAAGGATCTTAAGATGGGTCGTCATTTCATCTTCCAACAAGACAACGACCCAAAGCACACAGCCAAGAAAACCAAGGCCTGGTTCAAGAGGGAAAAAAATCAAGGTGTTGCAGTGGCCTAGTCAGTCTCCTGACCTTATCCCAATTGAAAACTTGTGGAAGGAGCTCAAGATTAAAGTCCACATGAGACACCCAAAGAACCTAGATAACTTGGAGAAGATCTGCATGGAGGAGTGGGCCAAGATAACTCCAGAGACCTGTGCCGGCCTGATCAGGTCTTATAAAAGACGATTATTAGCTGTAATTGCAAGCAAGGGTTATTCCACAAAATATTAAACCTAGGGGTTGAATAATAATTGACCCACACTTTTATGTTGAAAATTTATTAAAATTTAACTGAGCAACATAACTTGTTGGTTTGTAAGATTTATGCATCTGTTAATAAATCCTGCTCTTGTTTGAAATTTGCAGGCTCTAACTTATTTGCATCTTATCAAACCTGCTAAATCTGCAGGGGGTTGAAGACTACTTGTAGGCACTGTATGTATGCATGTATGTATGCATGTATGTATGCATGTATGTATGCATGTATGTATGCATGTATGTATGCATGTATGTATGCATGTATGTATGCATGTATGTATGCATGTATGTATGCATGTATGTATGTATGTATGTATGTATGTACATAGATGCGGAGTGCGGGAGGGGGCGGAGCCAAGCGGGGAAGTTTCGGGCTCCCTGCACACGTAGCGAGGGTAACGCACTTTGCTTGGTTACCCGATATTTACCTTGGTTGCGGGTGCAGGCCGCCAGAGTGAGCATGCGCAGTGAAATCCTACGGATTGCGCTGCTCAAAAGAAGGGAATTTTGTTTACTTACCGTAAATTCCTTTTCTTCTAGCTCCAATTGGGAGACCCAGACAATTGGGTGTATAGCTTCTGCCTCCGGAGGCCACACAAAGTATTACACTTTAAAAAGTGTAAAGCCCCTCCCCTTCTGCCTATACACCCCCCGTGCATCACGGGCTCCTCAGTTTTGGTGCAAAAGCAAGAAGGAGGAAAGTTATAAATTGGTTTAAAGTAAATTCAATCCGAAGGAATTTCGGAGAACTGAAACTATTCAACATGAACAACATGTGTACACAAAAAACAGCCCGAAGGGAACAGGGGCGGGTGCTGGGTCTCCCAATTGGAGCTAGAAGAAAAGGAATTTACGGTAAGTAAACAAAATTCCCCCCTTCTTTGTCGCTCCATTGGGAGACCCAGACAATTGGGACGTCCAAAAGCAGTCCCTGGGTGGGTAAAATAATACCTCATAATAGAGCCGTGAAACGGCCCTTTCCTACAGGTGGGCAACTGCCGCCTGAAGGACTTGCCTACCTAGGCTGGCATCCGCCGAAGCATAGGTATGCACCTGATAGTGTTTCGTGAAAGTGTGCAGGCTCGACCAGGTAGCCGCCTGACACACCTGCTGAGCCGTAGCCTGGTGCCGCAAAGCCCAGGACGCCCCCACGGCTCTGGTAGAATGGGCTTTCAGCCCTAAGGGAACCGGAAGCCCAGAAGATCGGTAAGCTTCAAGAATTGGTTCCTTGATCCACCGAGCCAGGGTTGACTTGGAAGCTTGTGACCCTTTACGCTGGCCAGCGACAAGGACAAAGAGTGCATCCGAGCGGCGCAGGGGCGCCGTACGGGAAATGTAGAGTCTGAGTGCTCTCACCAGATCTAACGAGTGCAAATTCTTTTCACACTGATGAACTGGATGAGGACAAAAAGAGGGTAAGGAGATATCCTGATTGAGATGAAAGGGGGATACCACCTTAGGGAGAAATTCCGGTACCGGACGCAGAACCACCTTGTCCTGGTGAAACACCAGGAAAGGGGCTTTGCATGACCGCGCCGCTAGCTCCGACACTCTCCGAAGTGATGTGACTGCCACTAGGAAGACCACTTTCTGCGACAGGCGTGAGAGAGAAATATCCCTCATTGGCTCGAAAGGTGGCTTCTGAAGAGCCATCAGCACCCTGTTCAGATTCCAGGGTTCTAACGGCCGCTTGTAAGGAGGGACTATGTGACAAACCCCCTGCAGGAACGTGCGTACCTGTGGAAGCCTGGCTAGGCGCTTCTGAAAAAACACAGAGAGCGCTGAAACTTGTCCCTTAAGGGAGCCGAGCGACAACCCTTTTTCCAATCCGGATTGAAGGAAGGAAAGAAAAATGGGCAAGGCAAATGGCCAGGGAGAAACACCCTGATCAGAGCACCAAGATAGGAATATCCTCCACGTCCTGTGGTAGATCTTGGCGGACGTTGGTTTCCTAGCCTGTCTCATAGTGGCAATGACCTCTTGAGATAACCCTGAAGACGCTAGGATCCAGGACTCAATGGCCACACAGTCAGGTTGAGGGCCGCAGAATTCAGATGGAAAAACGGCCCTTGAGACAGCAAGTCTGGTCGGTCTGGTAGTGCCCACGGTTGGCCCACCGTGAGATGCCACAGATCTGGATACCACGACCTCCTTGGCCAGTCTGGCGCGACGAGGATGGCGCGGCGGCAGTCGGACCTGATCTTGCGTAACACTCTGGGCAACAGTGCCAGAGGAGGAAACACATAAGGGAGCTGAAACTGCGACCAATCCTGAACTAAGGCGTCTGCCGCCAGAGCTCTGTGGTCTTGAGACCGTGCCATGAATGTTGGGACCTTGTTGTTGTGTCTGGACGCCATTAGGTCGACGTCCGGCGTCCCCCAGCGGCAACAGATCTCCTGAAACACGTCCAGGTGAAGGGACCATTCCCCTGCGTCCATGCCCTGGCGACTGAGAAAGTCTGCTTCCCAGTTTTCTACGCCCGGGATGTGAACTGCGGATATGGTGGAGGCTGTGGCTTCCACCCATAGTAGAATCCGCCGGACTTCCTGGAAGGCTTGCCGACTGCGTGTTCCCCCTTGGTGGTTGATGTAAGCCACCGCTGTGGAGTTGTCCGACTGAATTCGGATCTGCTTGCCTTCCAGCCACGGCTGGAACGCCTTTAGGGCAAGATACACTGCCCTTATCTCCAGAACATTGATCTGAAGGGAGGACTCTGTCGGAGTCCAGGTTCCCTGAGCCCTGTGGTGGAGAAAAACCGCTCCCCACCCTGACAGGCTCGTGTCCGTCGTGACCACAGCCCAGGATGGGGGCAGGAAGGATTTCCCCTTCGACAGAGAAGTGGGAAGAAGCCACCACTGAAGGGAAGCCTTGGCTGCCTGTGAAAGGGAGACGTTCCTGTCGAGGGACGTCGACTTCCTGTCCCATTTGCGGAGAATGTCCCATTGAAGTGGACGCAGATGAAACTGCGCAAAAGGAACTGCCTCCATTGCTGCCACCATCTTCCCTAGGAAGTGCATGAGGCGCCTCAGGGGGTGTGACTGACCTTGAAGGAGAGACTGCACCCCTGTCTGTAGTGAACGCTGTTTGTCCAGCGGAAGCTTCACGATCGCTGAGAGAGTATGAAACTCCATGCCAAGATATGTCAGTGATTGGGCCGGTGTCAGATTTGACTTTGGAAAATTGATGATCCACCCGAAACTCTGGAGAGTCTCCAAAGCAACGTCCAGGCTGCGTTGGCATGCCACTTGAGAGGGTGCCTTGACCAGCAGATCGTCTAAGTAAGGGATCACCGAGTGTCCCTGAGAGTGTAGGACTGCTACCACTGCTGCCATGACCTTGGTGAAGACCCGTGGTGCTGTCGCCAGGCCGAAAGGCAGTGCCACGAACTGAAGGTGTTCGTCCTTTATGGCGAAACGCAGGAAGCGCTGATGCTCTGGTGCAATCGGTACGTGGAGATAAGCATCTTTGATGTCGATTGATGCCAGGAAGTCTCCTTGGGACATTGAGGCGATGACGGAGCGGAGCGATTCCATCCGGAACAGCCTGGTTTTTACGTGTTTGTTGAGCAGTTTTAGGTCCAGAACAGGACGGAAGGATCCGTCCTTTTTTGGCACCACGAACAAGTTGGAGTAAAAACCGTGACCCTGTTGCTGAAAAGGCACAGGGATCACCACTCCTTCTGCCTTCAGAGTGCACACCGCCTGAAGAGCATCGGTTCGCTCGGGGGGCGGAGATGTTCTGAAGAACCGAGTCGGAGGACGAGAGCTGAACTCTATCCTGTAACCGTGAGACAAAATGTCTCTCACCCAACGGTCTTTTACCTGTGGCAGCCAGGCGTCGCAAAAGCGGGAAAGCCTGCCACCGACCGAGGATGCGGTGTGAGGAGGCCGAAAGTCATGAGGAGGCCGCTTTGGGAGCGGTTCCTCCGGCAGTCTTTTTAGGACGTGACTTAGACCGCCATGAATCGGAGTTCCTCTGATCCTTCTGAGGCCTTTTGGACGAGGAGAATTGAGACCTGCCCGCGGACCGAAAGGACCGAAACCTCGATTGTACCTTCCGTGGTTGAGTTCTGTTTGGTTTGGACTGGGGTAAGGATGAGTCCTTTCCCTTGGATTGTTTAATGATTTCGTCCAATCGTTCACCAAACAGGCGGTCGCCAGAAAATGGCAAACCGGTTAAGAACTTTTTGGAAGCGGAGTCTGCCTTCCATTCACGTAACCACATGGCCCTGCGGACTGCCACCGAATTGGCGGATGCTACCGCCGTACGGCTCGCAGAGTCCAGGACAGCATTAATGGCGTAGGACGCAAACGCCGACGCCTGAGAGGTTAAGGACACCACTTGCGGAGCAGATGTACGTGTGACTGCATTAATCTGCGTATGACAAGCTGAGATAGCTTGGAGCGCCCATACGGCTGCGAATGCTGGAGCAAAAGACGCGCCGATAGCTTCATAGATGGATTTCAACCAAAGTTCCATCTGTCTGTCAGTGGCATCTTTGAGTGAAGCTCCATCTTCCACTGCAACTATGGATCTAGCCGCCAGTCTGGAGACAGGAGGATCCACCTTAGGACACTGAGCCCAGCCCTTGACAACGTCAGGGGGGAAGGGATAACGTGTATCCTTAAGGCGCTTGGAAAAACGCTTATCTGGACAAGCTCGGTGTTTCTGGACTGCGTCTCTGAAGTCAGAGTGATCCAGAAACGTACTCAATGGACGCTTGGGAGACCTGAAACGGAATTTCTCCTGCTGAGAAGCTGACTCCTCAATTGTAGGAGCTGGTGGAGAAATATCCAACACCTGATTGATGGTTGCTATAAGGTCATTCACTATGGCGTCACCATCAGGTGTATCCAGGTTGAGCGCGGTCTCAGGGTCAGAATCCTGATCTGCTACCTCCGCCTCATCATCCAGAGAGTCCTCTTGCTGAGACCCTGAACAATGTGATGAAGTCGAGGGAATTTCCCAGCGAGCCCGCTTACGCGGCCTGGGACTGCGGTCCGTGTCAGAGACCTCACCCTGGGACCCATGGTTCACCCTCGGAGCACTTTGCAGCTCCAAATGAGGGGGGCCTGGGGTCAATGATTGAACAGTGCCCGGGGCTTGAGTTACCGGTCTGGACTGTAAGGCTTCTAGTATCCTAGCAGACCATTTATCCATAGTCTCAGACAGTTTGTCAGCAAATACTGCAAACTCCGTCCCTGTCACCTGGACAGTGTTAGCAGGTGGTTCTGCCTGGGCCACCAGTCGCAGAGGCTCCGGCTGAGTAAGTGCCACAGGGGCCGAGCATTGCACACAATGAGGGTCAGTGGAACCTGCCGGTAGTATAGCCGCACATGAGGTACAGGTTGCAAAGTAAGCCTGTGCTTTGGCACCCTTGCTATTTGCGGACGACATGCTGTTTGAGTACAATCCAGGAGGGTATATAGCCAAAATTCAACAGTGCGATCTTACAGTGTAAATGTATAGCATATAAGCATATATATATATATATATATATATATATATATATATATATATATATATATATATATATATATATATATATATATATATATATATATATATATATATATATATATATATATATATATATACACACACTCCGGCACTCAGTGGGGCCAGCACCTCAGGTGCTGCTTACCGACCGCTCACAGCGGTTGTGTGATCACCAGCATCCCTGTCTGGGCCTCCCAGAGCTTTCTCTCCTCTCCAGCGTCAGAAGAGCTGACAGGAATGGCTGCCGGCGTTCTGTGGGGAGGAGGGGGCCGAGGGCGTGCCCCAGAAAGTGCGGGAAGCTGGAGCCCCACTGAGCTGAATGAGGGGGGAGGAGGATACAGAGTATGCTCCAGCCCTCAGCGCTGACGTTCTGTGGAGCGTCCCGCCCTTCCCCTGACTGACAGGCCTGGGGGCGGGAATAAGCGCTAGTAGGCCGCAAAAGCCGGGGACTAAAGTTATAAGCGCGGCCCGCATATAAGCGCGGCCGGCGCGGTAGTCCCCGGCGCACTAACACACCCAGCAGTGCGCAGTGTCCAGCGCTCCATGCGCGGTCCCCACGGGGACACAGTACCTCACAGCGCGGCCTGCGCGGTAGTCCCCGGCGCACTAACACACCCAGCAGTGCTGCAGTGTATATGGCACCAGCGCTCCATGCGCAGTCCCCACGGGGACACAGAGTACCTCTCAGTAGCAGGGCCTTGTCCCTGACGATACTCGGCTCCTGTCCAGCAGATTCCCCAGGGGCTGCGGAGGGAGCACGGCCTCAGTGCCTGGAGACCGCTTAGGATCCCACTTCACCCAGAGCCCTTAAGGGATGGGGAAGGAAAACAGCATGTGGCTCCTGCCTGTGTACCCGCACTGGGTACCTCAACCATAACAGCACCACCGACCAGAGTGGGGTGAGAAGGGAGCATGCTGGGGGCCCTGTTATGGGCCCTCTTTTCTTCCATCCGACCTAGTCAGCAGCTGCTGCTGACTAAGATGTGGAGCAATGCGTGGATGTCAGCCTCCTTCGCACAAAGCATAAAAACTGAGGAGCCCGTGATGCACGGGGGGGTGTATAGGCAGAAGGGGAGGGGCTTTACACTTTTAGTGTAATACTTTGTGTGGCCTCCGGAGGCAGAAGCTATACACCCCAATTGTCTGGGTCTCCCAATGGAGCGACAAAGAAAAAACGTTACATGCTGTGTTCCTCCCGCCCGGCAAATATAATGTATAATATGTATATTTTATGCATACGCACCATATTTTAAATTTTATAAGACTCACCTCAAATTTAGAGATTTAAAAAAAAAAAAAAAAAAATGGGATCTGTCATACTCCGGTGGGGTTTTACCGGAGGGAGAGGGGTGGGGATTAAAAAAGGCAGAGGCGCTGCTGGCAATCCTGCAGGTGCTGCGGTGGGGACTGCGCTGGCTGCGGGCGCAGTGGAGCAGGTGTCACAGATGCTCTGTCGGCGGTGCGGGCTTCAAATCAAATCAATGGCGTCCAGAGTCTGCGTGTGCGCAGACCGAGCTCTTGGCTCAATTACAAGCCGAGATCTCATGTGCGCATGCTCCACCTACGGGTACCATTTTCCGTAAGTCCGCCGCCGGGAGATCAATGGGCCGGAGGAGGCGTGTGCGCAGATGAGATCTTGAGCCAAGAGCTCCATCTGTGAACACGCCGACTCCAGGCACTCTTATTTGAAGCCTCATTGCAGCCAGCCCTGTACCGCCGACAGAGCATCTCACCCCCGCAACACCGGCCTGCTCCATACCGCCCCCACCCCAGCCAGCACAGCCCTGCCGACAGAGCATCTCACCCCCGCAACACCGGCCTGCTCCATACCGCCCCCACCCCAGCCAGCACAGCCCCACCGACAGAGCATCTCACCCGCCACACCGGCCTGCTCCATACAGCCTCCACAGCCCCACCGACAGAGCATCTCACCCCCGCAACACAGCCCCAATTCTCCACCTACTGGTAAGCTACATTCGCACTATAAGGAGCACACCTCATTTTCCTCCCAAATTTTTGGGAGAAATATGAGTCTTATAATCAGACATTCGGTACATACAGAACTACATCGATATATCTATCTAACATGATGCAAGTAGGAATGTTACACGAGGTTCCCCTAATGATCCTGTACTAACGATGACATCAATGTGAACGGTTTCTATTACTTTTAGTTCTTTTCATCTTCCCAGAGAATCCTGCTGAATTCTACACTGACTCTACATGGCCCCGGTCACATTAGGAATCCATAACAGGAGGCACATACTGTATCTGATTATACTGTATAGAGATGCACAGAAGGTAATATAAAAAAAAACTAAACATTGTGCCATTCTTCATAGCAAACCCTGAAGGCCCCATACATTACAGAAGCGTGGGGCTACATGGGCCGTAATAAGCTACGTGTGCAGGACACCTTAGGACATATTCAGCTAATCTGCCTGCTGTTATGGGAGCAGCGGCAGGAAATCCGGTGCAGCTACAACCCTGCTGCAGACTAATGCTAGAGAATGCAGCCCCACAATGCCCCCCGTACACCTGCCGCAGTATTGCTACCGTCATACATGTGCAGGGCGCAGGTGTAGAGCAATGGCAGATAACAGAGCGATCATGGGGTTGGGAATTTTCCGGATTTCCTGTTGGTAATCTGACCGAAGAGCCCGACCCTCCTCCTCCTCCTCACTCCGGGCTGAAGAGGGAACACGCTGCACAGTAGAATGTAGAAGTGGGCAGATTATGTGAGCGAACAGCTGACACTGGAAATCCTAGAGGCCGAGCCTCCGGCCGGACACTGCTCCTGCGCTGCTAGGAGGGATTGGTCAGGAAGCGATGATTTTTTTAGGAGTTGTCCGTATTGTGGTAACGGGAATACTAGAACGTCAGCCGGCACACCCAGTGACAGCCGAGCAGGGCCGCAGCTGCCAGGAAGGACTTTGTACTCGCTGAGGAGTCGAGAGCGGCAAACCTGCAATTTCAGGACAGCCCAAAGCCTTTTATTACATGGTGCACAGCCATGAGGAGCTGAACACGGGAAGAAGAGACTCTGCACGCTCAGGGCTTTCTTATCTGGCTCCAAACAAGGGGAATAATCCGTCTAATACGTATGGGGGCATCCCAGCTTTTCTCCAGGGGAAGAGGTTGCAGGGCCATCTTGGATTTTAGCATGCCTGAACCCTGAACCCACCCAAGATAAGCTTGATATCGACAGACACACAGACACACAGAATACACGTTGAGTGAAGGGTGGAAAGGCGTGCAGAGGATGAGCTGACAGCTAGGGAAGGGCTATGACTACATTTAAGAGTTATTACTAATATTCAATAAAGTCTCCACTTGTCCTATCTACTGGGACCTGTACGGATTTGCGGATGAAGCGCTGAAATTCCCGGTTGATATGAAGGGCTGGCTGTGTGCCTCCGGTCCGGCATTTCACGTCCCTGTGCTCCACCACTTCTCCTGTCCTTTCAATAGACGATCATTAACTGTTGGGAATAACACTTTAAAAAGGGAACCTGTCACCAGTGTTTTCACTATTAAACTAAAGAATCCCCTTCTGCAGCTCCTGGGCTGCTTTCTATGAAGGTGCTCCTTGGCCCTGACTCCCCCTTCCAGACCCCAAAAATAACTTTAGAAAACCTGGCCGTTACGTATGCTAATTACCTTGGTTGGCCAGATGGGCGGGCTCATTTTCTGCTCCTTTCCCCCTCCTGCCGCTGATCGCTGTCCTTCTGTCTTGATTGACCAGATGACGCCCTCCGTAGTCATCCTCCTCGTCGCATTTTCAAATCTCGCGCCTGCACATTTAGCTCACCGGCGCGAGCGAGGGCAGCTGTTTTCTGCTCAGTCCGCGATATGGGAGAGCGAACTGAGCCTGCGCGAGCTGACAACTGCACAGGCGCAAAATTTGAAAATGCGACGAGGAGGATGATGGAGGGCGTCATCACATCAATCAAGACACGATTGTGCGATCAGCGGCAGGAGAGGGATAACGGAGCAGAAAATGAGCCCGCCCATCTGGCCAACCAAGGTAATTGGCATACCTAACGGTCAAGTTTTATAAAGTTATTTTTAGGGTCTGGAAGGGGGGAGTCAGGGCCAAGGTGCACCTTCATAGAAAGCAGCCCAGGAGCTGCAGAAGGGGATTCTTTAGTTTAATAGTGAAAAATCTGGTGACAGGTTCCCTTTAAAAGGGTAAATATTTGTTGGCCTATATTTGTTGTATATGGTTGCTCAGTGGTTAGCACTGCAGACTTGCAGCGTTGGTGTCCTGGGTTCAAATCCCACCAAAGACAACATCTGCAAGGAGTCTGTATGTTCTCCCAGTGTTTGCGAGGGATTCCTCCATGTTCTCCAGTTTCCTCGCACATACTGATAGGGAAAATTAGATTGTGAGCCCCAATGGGGACAGTGTTTCTGATGTATGTAAAGTGCTGTGGGATTAATAGCGCTATATAAAAAGTGAAAAATATAATAAAATTTAATATATATATATATATATATATATATATATATATATATATATATATATATATATATATATATATATATATATATATATATATATATATATATATATATATATATAAATTTAATATATATTTTTATTTGTTAGGTGGGCAGATCTCAGAATTAGATGGCTATGCCAAGAAAAATGGCGACTTTACCCATTGATTGGGCTTCAGGACCTGTCGTCACCGAATCGGTGCTCACCCATTCTAAAATCTGACAATATATGCCATTTGTCCGATGAACCAACACCTCAGGGGGCAACATAAGCTAAACGCTCAAAGGCTGGCAGCTATACAAAGCATTGTCATTTCTTGGAGAGTACGGTGCAGAATTTCATCAGTACAACCAAGTCCATCTATATAATGTTCTGAAAAGGATGCATGAAAATTGAAGAAAATGGTTTTTCTAATTTTAGTATCAAGTTTTTGGTTATAAATCTACTCTTTCAGTGTTACTTGAAGGTATCCAGGGGTCAGATTGGGCGTCTTTAGGAAACATCATGGTGAATATTAATACACGTCCCTCCGTTGAGAATAACGGGTGGATAGGATCCCACTCCTTAATACATATATGAAATAAATTTGACACTCCTACGAAGAAGAAACTTTATTAGTAGTTGCAATCTAAAAATTGTGGCGTAACATTTTGGCTTATAATTCAGACTTCCATCAGACGGACTGCCAGGATTTAGAGACAGGAACAGTAGTGCAGCGCCATAGATGAGGGGTAATACCCCTGGTTGTGTGCGCACTGCTGGCGATTAGTCTGATGAAGGCCCGAGTTATAGGCGGAAACATTACACCACAATTTTTGGATTGCAACTAATAAATCAAGTTTCTTATTCTTAACAGATATATTTCAATTAAGTAACAACATGCCTGGGGGTGGAGTTGCCGAACATTCAGAAAATATCACATATGGATGATATTTGAGTATAACACTCTGTGGTGGTCGCACAGCACCTGCAGCCCATTTACCAGTCAGCATGCAGTAATACCCCTCCATGCCTGGGGTCGGAGAACTGCCCAAGGGTCTCCCAATAGGTAAAAATGCCCATCAGGCTTATCTTATCAAGTATTGGCTTATATATTGGTCATAATGGAGTTAATCATAGACGTCCCTGGGCTGCGGAGCAAAGTCTGGGTAGTCGTGTATGTAGATCTGGCCGAGCATCTTTCCCACAAGATGAACCAGGAAACATGAGACAGGAAACACTTCCCGTCAGTCTTCAGCTGGGGAAATGTGCACAACATCTGTGTGGCCTCATCCAAGGAGGATCGCTTACAAAAAGTGGCCAGCAAACTGGTTTACTGAGCATGCTCAGACTACACCTCGTGTACGATCATGAGGAACATCCCCATCTGTCAATACGCAAAAATGCAGAGATCACTACAAGATCTAGACTACAATACTGACCAGGAACAGAGCACATCAAGATCTAGACTACAATACTGACCAGGAACAGAGCACATCAAGATCTAGACTACAATACTGACCAGGAACAGAGCACATCAAGATCTAGACTACAATACTGACCAGGAACAGAGCACATCAAGATCTAGACTACAATACTGACCAGGAACAGAGCACATCAAGATCTAGACTACAATACTGACCAGGAACAGAGCACATCAAGATCTAGACTACAATACTGACCAGGAACAGAGCACATCAAGATCTAGACTACAATACTGACCAGGAACAGAGCACATCAAGATCTAGAGCATTCATTGCTGATTATTTACACCCTTGAAAGCCCTCAATCATTATCTAAGGATCCAGCCTGGTAAATGTCAATATATCGAGTGGAAGGGCATGCCATACTCAGGCTACTTTCAGGAACATTGCCCACTTCAGATGCATAGATCGCCTTTCTTGCACACTTAGTGAATGTCCTCAAAATAAAATCACAAACGGACAACACAGTTAGGCTATGTGCCCACGGGAGCTCACACCCACGGATATATCCGCAGGTACGACCGCAGATTTCCCGCAGCTGATCCCCGGAATCCGCAGCTATGCATTGCTGTGGGATTCCAGTGAAATATATGCGGTAAACCTGCGGACATTCGTGCGACTTAGGCCCATTTCACACATCCGGCATGTCGCCAAATTGGCGGATCCGGCACACTCCAGTACAGTGCAATACTGTACAATGGCATCGCAGCAAGCTCCGGTCATTTGCCGTCATGTGAACAGAGCTTGCCGCGATGCCATTGTACAGTATTGCACTGTACTGGAGTGTGCCGGATCCAGCAAAATGCCGAATGTGTGAAATGGGCCTTACCTGAGGAAGTCCCGGCCTCTAGCCCCATAGTGGAGGGCTGGGATTTCCGCAGGTCAAATTGACATGCAGTTACGTGTGGCTGCAGGACATCCGCAGCCGCACATACCGCAGCATGGACACAGCACTCCCCATGTCCCATAGGATAACATGGGGAGTCTCTGTACTTAGAAAACCTGCGGATTTATCTGGATTTTCTAGATAAATCCGCAGGTTTTAGCGTGGCAAAATCTGCGGGTACATGGTCTCGTGGGCTCATAGCCCAACAAAAAAAGAATGATCACATTTCAGGAGGTTTCAGTGTCATGTGGAGTTTCTCCTACACTTTTGTGTAGCTGTAGCCCCCCCCTGCCCCCCAAAAAAACCCCCCACACTTGCTTAAAGTCACAGTACACAGCCTCAAATTGCATAGCAATGCAGTGTCAATGGCGGCATACAGGATGGGTGTGTAGGATCTTTACAGGAGTTGTCCGGTCATGATATATTACTGATTGACGAGTTGTTAGAAGCTCAGCTGTAGGTACATGCATAGAACAGAGCTCCAATCAATGTGTAGCAGCCGCTCCCGGGGGCTGCAGAACAGCCCCTATTCTAGAGAACAGATCAGTTACTGCACTCAGCAGCTACACATTGAATGGAACAGCACAGTCCTCAATATGAGAACTGGAGAACCCCCTTAATGAGGACAACTTATCCAAAAAAATAAATAAATATATTATATTATTATTTATATATATGACATCAGCCTCCCTGCTAATGAGACAACCATGGGTCCCCAAAATAAAGTGATGTCACCCTGTGAAGCTCCATCAAGATATCTAATCTACTGGGATGAGGACCCCACCTAAACTGTTTGGCTTTTCTATAGAGCGATGACAGCCCCCCGTGTAAGAGGAGGTAGAGGGGTCTCTTACCAGGACATCTTGGCAGATATCTCGCAGTTCCGACTCGATCTTCTCCCGGTATTCTCGAGCCATCTGCTGCTTCTTCTCGCTGCCTTCTGTCTTCTGCTCAATACTGGAGATGACCCTCCAGGATGACCGACGCGCACCCACGACATTTTTGTAGGCGACTGACAGAAGATTCCTCTCCTCGTTGGACAGTTCCCCTCCTTCTTCCGTCACTCGCTTCATGCAGGCGGCCATGTCATCGTACCTCTCTGCCTGCTCAGACAATTTGGCCTTCTGTACCAGCTCGCATTTATCCATGGCTAAAGGGTTCTGCGGAAAAAAAAAAAATTTCAATATCAAATTTTGGACAAATTCTAAAGTCCACTTTTTCATTAATTTCATTGAGAATACAAATCCTAAAATGTGGATACATGTACATCCATCACATTGTCAGGCCTAGAAAAATGCAGCAAGACCTGTACGCACGCTCCTGTCAGCAAAGCCTCTTGCTCCATTTTGGGGTAACAGTTTTACACCTCTACGGCCCCCAATCTGCCCGCTCTGCTGTAATGCAATGGAAGAAGCATTGGTCATACCAAGCTATACAACAAAAAGCAGTATATTAGCACAGAGGGACACTTGGTGCACTGGCACCGGACCACCAGGGCTAATACAGACATCATTTACAGAGACTGACACCAAGCGACAACTCAGTATGTGTATACAAGTAAATTGTAGCAGGCTATACATATATACCTGTCTGCCATCTCTCCCAATCCTCCCCTATATAGTTAAGGATGATTGACCTCACGTGTCTCTCAACGCTGGCAGGAAACTAGCCAGGTCTTTCACCGGGAAGGAACAACCACGGGAAGCGCAGTCTCCAGTCAGGGAAACCACCTATGCCAAACATGGTATCCATCCACAGACAGCTGTTTCGGGGTACTTGCCCCTCATCAGTGTGGAGTAGGAAACTGGCTAGTGGGAGCAATGCCGAGTAGAGGACTACATAGGTAAAGATGGTTGACCTTGAGGAGATCAACATCCAACACCGCAGAGACACCATCATGTGTTTCTCAAAGCACTGCTCCCACTAGCCAGTTTCCTACTCCACACTGATGAGGGGCAAGTACCCCGAAACAGCTGTTTGGGGATGGATACCATGTTTTGGTATAGGTGGTCTCCTTGACTGGAGACTGCTCTTCCCGTGGTTGTTCCTTCCCGGTGAAAGACCTGGCTAGTTTCCTGCCAGTGTTGAGAAACATGTGATGGTGTCTCCGCGGCATTCTTGTTTTGCAAATCCTCCCCTATAGACATGCAAGCAGATTTATAATAATTGGGACATACATTTCTATGAACAGTCAAGCATTGACCCGCGAGACTGGCCACAGAGCCGCTGCTAGCTTACCACCAATAGAATATAGGTCGGGCAATCGAAATAATGATCTCACCCCCCCCACCCCTCAAATCTGCCACAGGTAGGAGTCAGCAGTCCTCCATACAAACTAGACTGTTGGCTTTACCCATTGTAATCAATGGATGATCAGCAGCACAGGCTGTCAAAGTGTCAGCCACACACTCACTGTAGTGAGCGGTGACTGTAACCACTCCTTGTGCCGCCCCAATGAAAAAGGAAGCCAGTGGCTGCAGGGAGAATACAGCTTCATTTTCTCCCATTAGCTGCATACATGGGGTCAAAAGGCTATTTATCTACCACTTTTTCAGCAAGCATTAAGGCTATGTGCGCACTGGGAAATGAAATTTCCGTGTGTACATTCCGCAGGCTCTCAAAGATCTTATCACCTGCGGAAAAAATCCGCACCCAAATCCGCATGCGGATTGTCGCGTTTTGTAGCGGATTTGGTGCGGAATTGGTGCGGATTTGGTGCGGTTTTTCCGCAAGCTGTTCCCTGCGTGATTTTTACATTAGATAAGGGAAAACCCGCAGCTACCTGCGGAAAAGAAGTGACATGCACTTGTTTTTGCTGCGGGATTTCCGCAGCAAAACATGCAGCTGTCAAATTCTGCCTAGTGCGCACAGGATTTTTTTTCTCCATAGGATTTGCTGGTGATTCACTGCAGAGATGTTATGAACATTTTCTGCAGCGAAACATGCAGCAAATCTGCGGAAAATCTGCGGCAAAATCTGGTAAGTGCGCACATAGCCTAAATGTTTCGTGCTTCTCACATAAACCGGTTTCCTTTGAAGGTTAAAAGGTTCATGACCCCACACCAGTCAGTAAAGGAGAGGAGACAAGTAAATGTAAAAACTGACCCCCAAAGATACAAGCAACAGGATTTCATCAGAACCAGTGGCCATTGGCAGTGCAGCATCGGAGGTCATTGATGGCTATGTGAGAAATCGTAAATGACGCACAGCAATGGGGAAAGTCCAGCAATATGATCACCAAATTACACAGACCATTAACTGACACCAAGCAGTAATGACATGTGGCAGCCAGTCACAGTGGTGAAATGCCATTAACACCCTCATAACCACTATACAGCACCATTACTCTATAAAACCACAGGGACAAGTCCTTGTACTGTCTACAGCGATCACAATGCAAAGAAAAGAAGTCTATTAAAAGTTCACGTAGAGGACATCATGCTACTTAAAAGGCAAGCGGTCCCGTGATTCATGATGGCCGAACCATGAGCAGCAGGAATCATAGGAAGGCTGCACCACTACAGCGGGTTATGGTTTTCTTTTTTTCCCCTTCAAATTACTAGAGGAGACAGATCTCAACATGCCCACACATGGGAGAGAGCCATCAACTAGAGCAGGGTGGAGGCGATCCAGCCGGGTGTAGTCTCAGCCCAAGTCCCCAGTTGGACAGCTAAACCTGCAGCCAGGCTTAGGCCACGTGTCCACGGGGATCGTACCTGCGGAATTTTCTGCACGTATGTCCGCAGGTTCATGCAGCAAGTCCCCGGAATCCGCAGCAATCCATTACTGCGGTATATCTGCGGAATTCCTGCCCTGTATCTCCATAGTGGAGGAGCGGGACTTCAGCAGATATTGAATAATTGACATGCAGTTACGTGCGGCTGCGGGAAATCCGCAGCATTTTCTGCAACCACAAATACCGCAGCATTGATACAGCACTCCCCAAATCCCATAGGATAACATGGGGAGTGTCTGTACTTTGGTAAACCCACGTATTTATCTGCAAAATCTAGAAAATCCATGGGTTTTCCGCGGCTACTTTCTCCCGTGGGCACATGGCCAGGACTGGTCCAAGTGCAAAACGTGTCAATTATGCCTAAAAGCAACATTTTAATGTACCTGAAACCTTTTACACTGTACAATACACTGCTGAAGTTTTACATCCAAACAGCTGGATAACTTTGCTTGCCTTGTCTGATTCACGCTGCCTGTGGGTTGGAGAGTGAATCGAGTTCCATTTAAAGGGAACCTGTCAGGTCCAATATGTACCCAGTAGCACGAGCAGTTCTGGGTGCTTATTGCTAATCCCTGTCTAACTGTCCCAGCATCCAGTAGCATAGATAAAGAGGTCTTTAGAAAAAGTACTTCTAAAAGATCCTTTATGATATGCTAATGAGTGCAGGGACTGGTCGCAAGGGCGTTACTTCCCCCAACTAGTTCACCCTTTTAGCATGTTAGCATGCCCAGAGTGACTTGCTACTCGATGCCCAGCGTCATCAGCGGTGATGTGCGTACCTGTGTCCGTTGTCACCGCTTCAGAACACCAGGTTTAGGGTCAGTGCGCAGTATCAGAAGTCCCGGCACTTCCGGTCATGCGCTCTAGACCTCTCTAAAGCCGGGACACGTACATCCGGCATAGTGCACATGACTGGAAGTGTTGGACTTCTGATCAAGCGCACTGACCCTAAACCCGGCGTCTGAGAGGCGCTGACAACAGACACAGGTACGTGCGTCACCGCTGATGAGGACACTGGGCAATGAGTAGCATGTTAGCTCACCCCTGTGGGCGTGCTGCCATGCTAAGAGGGTGGAATGAGCGCAGGAACTAATGCCCTCGTAACTAGTCGCTGGCCTCATTAGCATATCATAAAGGATGTTTAGAAATACATTTTCTAAAGATCCCTTTATCTATGTTACAAAATACAGGGACAGTTAGGAAAGGATTAGCAATACACACCCAGAACCGCTAGTGGTTCTGGGTACATATTGCACCTGTCAGGTTCCCCTTTAATAATGCATTACCAACTCCAAAGCTGCATTATTGTGAAGATTTGCCTTTTGCAGAGTTTTGGGGGTTTTTTTAATAGTCAATTTAAGGTAGATGAGACTTGTGGCAGCAAATCCCCTTGTAGCCCTAGCCAGAATTTAAACTCTGAGGCCCCAAGTTTAAGCTGTGCCTTGTACACCAATGGAAGGTGGTCTTCCTGGCCAATGCAATAAGACTCACCTTGAAAGCGGAAGGGCATTAAGGTTGTGTTCACACAAACATTTTATATGGTTCACGTATGGACCACGATGCCCGGATCAACCATGACCTCCTGAATGAGCCTACAATCATAAGAGGCCGTTCGCTTGGGTCAGGAGACAAGGGATTGGTTTGGGCAGTCTGTATATAGACAATTGTGTAAATATGGCGTTAAAGGTGACCTGTCACTAGATTGAGGTTGACCAAGCCCACATCTGGTGTGTTCACGAGGAGAGAACGGATTGGTGCCATGGGGCCAGGTCTTTCCTTACAGTCCTCATCCGGCTTTCAAAAGTAGGTTCTCTTTGAAACTGCAACATATTTCACTGTGGAAGGTTGCCATCGCATGGCCTCCTCGAATTCATGCTGCCTGTAGTTTGGGCAGGATGAATCTAGGTTCCTATAAAATAGAGTTGAAATCAGATCAGGACCATCGGCGTCCACTAGAGAACAGTGTCTCCACTGGCTGTGGAGCCTGGTAGGAGATGACATCTTCTGACATGAAGATCTGAAGTTCTTAAAATGCTTGGTCCAGAAAAATGTTGGCAAGTACAATGTCCGGGGCGTCACACGTGCCCCCTCCGGGAGGATCGGACATTTCTTTCCAGATATTCTTAGACTTTAATGATTTAGACTTAAGACATAACTAGAAGGCAATGCTATCTGCTCGCGAGTGTCTGATTTCACTGCTGTGTAGGCCTCCTGGAAGGGAACAAACGTTCTGTACTGTGCACCTTGTACCCACGGGGACTGCACACAATGCCGACACCATCCGTGCCCTGCCCCAAACTGCTGCCAGAGACGCACATAATACGGTGCAGAGTCTGGATGGAGGCCTACAAGGATCAGACACATTGGATTTCATCCTGCCCAATCATCCAGTTCTAGTATGTTTCCTTGCTTCAACTCCGGAGCATTTCGTTATTCCTCAAAAATACATTGATCAGTTGTCACTGCGGGCATATGTCACCCACAGGCTATAATGGCATCCATTAAATGTATACATGACCTACACATCAGGTTGGGTCACACTGCAGAAAAACAAGAAAATCAGGACGAATTTCATCGGGAAAAATGGGCTGATTTATTTTTCTTCTTGTTCGATCCATTTCTTTTTACAGTAGCCGTTATTAACAGGTTCCTGGGTGACAATTGCAATGTATCCATAATAATAGGATTCTATACTGTGACATTGATTTTTCTCTCCAGTTTCTATATTATGCACTTTAAAGGGAACTTGTCACCAGGTTTTTCCCCTATAAGCTGCGGCCACCACCAGTAAGACCTTATATACTACATTCTAGAATACTGTATAGAAGAGCCCAGGCCGCTCTGTATAATGTTAAAACACCTCTATTATACTCACCCAGGGGGCGGTCCGGTCCCATGGCTGTTGCTGCTCTTTGTCCTGCGCCGCCTTCATCTTATGAGATCGCAGTCCTCCTACTCAGCCCCGTGTGGGCGACGCATCCTGCGTCGGTCACAAAGAGGCCGCCATTGTGCAGGTGCACTCTGATCTGCCCTCCCGAGTGCTGTAATGCACAAGGAAAGATCATCTGCCCGCGCATGCACACTACAGTACTTTCATCTGACCTCGGCTGGGCAGATCAAAGTGTGCATGCGCAGGAGTGCACTGGCGGCCTCTGTGCGAACGACGCAGGATGCGTCGCGCACACGGGGCAGGGGAGGCGGACAGCGATCTCATAAGATGGAGGAGGCGCAGGACCGAGAGCAGCGACAGCTATCGCACCGCACCCTGGGTGAGTAATTATGAAGGTGTTTTTTAATGTTCTACACAGCGGCCTGGGCTCTTATATACAGTATGTTAGCATGCTGTATACAAGAGCCCACTGGTGGTGGCCGCAGCTTATAGGGGACAAGTTTGTCAGCAGATCAGTGTGGGTCTAGGTTGTGAGACCAACAACAATTTTAACGCAAGGCTAAAAGCTGTGCAGTTTTGGAGGCTCCTGCCCGAGTATACAGAGTACGGGTGGAATAGGAAGCCTATGACTCCGTGTGGGCTCCTGACTCCCGAGCTACATCAGTGTCGATCTCGGGACCCCAGACCCCCAACAATCTGCAGGCAATTAAGAGGCCTAATAAAATAGATATAAATAAAATGAAAATATTATAAAGAATTTGTGGCATGTTTGGAAGTCATCAAGGTGGAGAACGCACACCTCTGCTTCATTAATGTATGCCATTAGCAGACTAAATGGAGCAGCGCTGTGCACGCTCAACCGGCGCTCCGCTTAGGATCACAGAGGTGCCCAGCTGTTTGGTGCCCAGTGATCAGTAATAGATTGGGGATACGTTTCCAAACTTGGGGGGGGGGGGGGAACACTGAAGGCTCATTTACACAGGTAGATAATTGGCAAACCAGCCTTCATAAGGACACTCATTCTCAATAATCGGCCTGTGTAATCATGTTGGTGAAAGAGCAAAACACTCACTTGATGGCTGACTGGATAGATCATTAAAGGGAATCTGTCACTCTTGAGTTATTAATATAGGCATACAGGCGGCATAAAGGTGAAATTAGCCATACCTGTATGCCTTCAGGATGAGGGGTTGTTTTGCAAAAATCGTCTGTTATATCTTCCAGGCTATGGGGCGTCTACTGTCCGGAAAATAAGCCGGCCTCCGGTCTTCATTATACAGGATTCCTCCTTCTCTTTAGTGTTCCTTTGAAGGCAGGTGCGCGGCTGGAAATATCGCGCATGCGCATTCTGCCTGCTGTCCACCCCTGCACTGTTCAGCCATTCTGTGCGCACAGGTTGCAAATATGCCATTTGCAAGTGCCGGGAAGTGATTACTTCTTCACAGTGCAGGAAGGGACGACGGGCAGAATCTGCAGGCGATTTCCAGCCACGTACCCAACGTCACAGGGACGCTGAAGAGAAGGGAAGTAGGAATCCTGTATGATGAAGACTGGAGGCCGGCCTATCCTCCGGGCAGCACACGCCCCATAGCCTGGAAGATAGACGATATAAAAAGAATTTTTCCAAAACGACCCCTCATCAATGAGGCATACGAGTATGGCTAATTTCACCTTTATGCCACCTACATGCCCATATAAATAGCTAAAAAAAAAAAACTGAAAAGGGCGACATTTCATTTAAATACTTGTTGTCAGCAGCACGTCACACAGGATGATTGAACTGACCTCGGTCCAGTCCGCATACAGTAGGCATCGGCCCGTGTGAACAGGCCAGGTATGAGAGCCAATCTAACGTTATATAGCCAGTGGGGGATCTTTTCTGGAGAGAAATCTGAGCACCTGAATGGGTTTCTCCTACTGAAGGATAAGTGTGCCAGAAAGGACACAAGGCACTCTCACCCAAGTACTTCCATCTAATGGTCAGAGGGGCATCGCTGGAGCGCAGCATGGGCTGATCAGGCTTCATGTTTGTTGGTTTCAACAGCATTTGAAATAAGTTGTCAACTACTAGACAATCCCGGCCTAATCGCTCCAGGGGCCCATGTAAAGCGCACACTGTGGTTATTCGCCCCTCACACCTTCCGACTTGTAGGCCTGAAGCGCCATCATTGTAGTAGCGGGCAGCACGTGATGTCGCACCAGGTCTACTAATCAGAAAACGGGCCGTGGATCTCAGCGGGCAGGAGGTGCAGCACAGGGCTCACATCCCACAGACAGGGGCTACTGACCAGGGTCCTGCAAACCGATCGCTCATCTCGAGTGTACACTGCTACTATGGCTCCTTCTTATAATTTATTCTATGGCTGTTTCTTAAATCCAGTTTCTATGGAAATTACATAAACCTGACCCAACCAGGATCGAGGGGGTAAGTGGCCTGAAAATACTTAAAGGGGTATTCCAATCTCCAAGATCCTATCCCAATATGTAGTAGGTGTAATATTTGCAAATCCCTCCCATTAGAAATGTAGTAGTTTTCCTGATTCACTATGTCACTTACTTCATGTGCAGGGAATTGCAGGACCTTAGGTTTCCATGTATGACCACTAGCAACTAACGGACTATATGTGTGGTCGTATCCATGGATACCTAAGGTCCTGCAATGCCCTGAACATGAGGTAAGTGCCATAGTGAATCAGAAGAACTATACTACATTTCTAATTGGTGGTATTTGCTAATATTAATACTACATATTAGGATAGGCTCTTGGAGATGGGAACACCCTTTTAAGTAAGAAGTAAACATCACTGAAAAATAGACCATTAAAAGGGAACCTGTCAGCAGATTTGGGGCCTATAAGCTGCGGCCACCAGCAGTGGGCTCATATATACAGCATGTTAGAATACTGTATATAAGAGCCCAGGCCGCTGTGTAGAACATAAACACTATATAATACTCACCTGTCGCGCTGCGGTGGAGTTGGGCCATATGGGCGTCTCAGTTCTCCGGCGCCTCCTTTCTGCCATCTTCGCCCTCCTTCTGAAGCCTGCGTGCATGACGCATCCTACGTCATACACACTCGCCGGTCTCGCGCAGGCGCACTACAATACTTTGATCTGCCCTGCTCAGGGCAGAACAAAGTGCGCCTACACAGTACCTCAATACCGACGAGTGTGTATGATGTAGTACGCGTCTTGCACACAGGCTTCAGAAGGAGGACCAAGATGGTTGAAAGAGGAGGCGCTGGCACTGGAGAATGGCACCAACCATCAGACTGTTGTGCACTGGAGCGACCTTTTAGGCGAGTATTATAAAGTGTTTATGTTCTACACAGCGGCCTGGGCTCTTATATACAGCATGTTAGAATGCTGTATATAAGAGCCCGGTGGTGGTGGCCGCAGCTTATAGGCCGAAAAACTGGTGACAGGTTCCCTTTAAAGAGATTTGCCACTACTTTTACATTGATGGCGCATCCTTAGGCTAGGTCATTGTCTGATTTCCGGGATTCAACAGCCGCGCATCAGCTGTTCTTGGAGGCGGTGGCTGGAAAGGCTCAGTTCCAGAGCTGCTCAGATTGTGCAGTACCTGGCCACGTCCACTTACACCTTCCATTCAAATCAACAAGAGGTGGATGTGAAGTACCCAACCATTATCAGAAGACGGGGCAGCTCCGGAACTGAGCATTTCCAACTGCCTGACGCCACCGCAACTAAGAGCAGCTGATCGGCCGGGAGCCGGGTATCAGACGCAGGCCGATCAGACGATGACCTATCCTGAGGTCCTAACTTCTCCCAAAATACATCCATCACTTATCCATATCATAAGGCATAGATGTAAGATTAATGGGGGAGCAAATCCCTGGCCGTGGAGCACTGGGAACCGTAACCCACAGTCCTATGCAAGGAGTTTATCTCCATTTTGACAGCCCCATACAAGTTGGTGGAGTTATGTTGAGCATGTATAGTGCTGCACAAGGGGCTTTGGGACCCCCGTTCTGTGAATTGGTGGTGGTGCTAGTGGCTGGATACCAAAATCATAGTATTTTTCAATATATTTAGTGGGATAATCCCTTAAAAATTGCACAACAGATGGACAGAAGAAAGCTACTATTGACTTTCATAAAAGTGAATATATCACCTACATTGTGCTTTAATGATTTATACCAGATTCTGATATTTTACTAATTGTAGAATTTTATATTGTATTTTGTGTACACTTTTATGGGGGTGCGTCCTGTGCTGCTGCTAACATCGCAGATTTGCTTCACAGCATAAAAACACAGGTGGTCGTCCCTGGCTTATGTTGTACTCATGCTCTGTGCAGGGAGGAGGAGGAGGTGAGCTGTGACCATTCGCGCTTGTAATGGCAGATTTGGGGTTTTCTATATATAGGTGTTACCAGTCACTGTAATTCTGCCTGAGATTATAAAAATAACTTCGGAGAAGTGATATTTACAGAACAGGAAGTGTCAGCTTATGAGGAAAACTGAAAGATTTCAGCGTTTTGTTTTTTTTCTTCATATAAAGATATGAAAGGAGGGGGAAGACAATGCATTAATCATTACAAGACATTGATTTAAATAGGCCATTCTCTGATTACACACTAGTCAAAAGGGAATTTGTCACCAGGTTTTCATTACCCCCCTTCTGAGAGCAGCATAAGTAGAGACCCTGATCACAGTGATGTGTCACTTACTGAGCTGCTTTGTGAACTTTCTGTAAAATCACTGTTTTTATTCTCTGCTGCTGATCTAGCAGTTATTTGAATGTAGATCTTTATAACCCTGGCCACCGGCAGCTTTCTGCCTATGCGCAGTGTACACAAAGCTGCCAATCAATGGTGAGGGTGGGGTAATACAGGGTTCATGAATATGCTGGACTACCTGGCAGAAGGTTTACTACTCCTCAAATGATAAAATAAACTTTTATCAGCAGGCGATTATCAATACTAAAGCAAACAGTAAGGCTGCTTTCACACATCCGGTTTTTGCTCTGCGGCACAATACGGCGCTCTGCAGAAAAACCGCAACCGTTTTTTTTTGCTGCCGGTTGCTTTTTTTTGCGTAGACTTACATTAGTGCCGTATTGTGCCGCATGGGCTTGCATTCGGTCCGGTTTTTGCCGCATGTGGCAGATTTAGCCGGTGCCGCGGCCGGATGGAACGTTGCCTGCAACGTTTTTTGCTCCGGCAAAAAAAACGCATCGCGCCGCATCCGGCCGCTGCGGCGCATTTTTCAATGCATGCCTAGGGGCGCCGGATGCGGCAAAAACCGCATCCGGTTTCTTCCACTGCGCATGCTCAGTAGCATGCCACAACCGGAAAAAAAACGGACGGGCCGCATGTAAAAAACGTATACAAAGGATGCGGTGTTTTCGCCGCATCCGTTGCATAGGTTTCACAGCCGGATTGAGCCGCAGTGCTCAAACCGGATGTGTGAAAGTAGCCTAAGGCTAGTTTCACACATTCGGCTTTTCACCGAATTCGGCGCACGCCAGTACAGTGTATACAGTACAATGGCAGCACGACAAGCGCCGGTCACATGCTGTCATGTGACCAGAGCATGTGACCCGGAAGTTGCGGCGCTAACATTGTAGTGTATACACTGTACTGGAGTGCGCCGAATCCAGCAAACCGGCCTAAGTGACACATCACTGGAATCAGGGTCTCAGTCTATGTTATGCAGTCAGAAACTGGTGATAAATTCACATGTTCAAATTGTTTTTCCGGAGGGAATGTAGAACCCCTGTGTGTTACGTGTGATGCGGATTTTGTGCAGATTTCCAGTGTGACAGGTGAACAGATATGCCACAGGTGTTAATATCCGCCCCAAAAGGTGAATTTATACGCCGCAAAATGTAGATGAGGTTTTGTTGTTAGACCAGATCCCCTGTTACACTGCTTGTACTATATTCTGCAGGCAAACGTGTGCCACAAAATGTACCCCAAACACGTTAAGGAATACTGAGCGATTATTGCTGGCTGCCATGCCTCAAGAGCTTGCATTCGACATTAAAACGGGGCAGGAGATGGCATAGCATGGCGCACACCTCCACTATAGTTACGGGGGAGGGATGAATACAACATCACGGCTCAGTGTAACCCATTGCATGTACATCCGTGCAGGGGGGGGGGGGATAGCAATGTCTTGTATAAGATCCACCCGCCTCCATATCACCACACTGAAGCGCGGCAGTCACTGCAGGCAATGGAAGGGTTAAGCCCGAGCGTGGTTAGTGCTAGTCACACACCACAACCTACATGTCATTATCACCCCTGCTGCACGTACATTTTCCCAGGCTGTGCCCACTCCCCCCTTCCTACATGATTAATTGCATTGCTTGGAACAAATGCATCCAGAATACAAACCCATGGACGGCTTCTAATACTTCACCACCTTAGATCATTCCTTTTAGTGACGGACACGGAGCCTCTGTGTATCCTCAAATCCCTTCCTTTATCCAGGGAAAGGGGTATATGTACCAAGTATAACCCGCTGGGCAGGGGTTATAGGCTAGGCAATCCACCGAGGGGTCCACCCGTGCACATTACCAGAGTGCGGGCGTCATCAGAGCCAGCAGCCGCAAGGTGATATACAAGTACAAACAGGAACAGAATGGAGGAGAGGGAAAGAAGAGAAAGCCATTCACCACACCCAACCAGGCCAAGAAGACAGTCCTTAGTAAGATCGTGCTGATCACTATAAGGGGCCAAAAACAGGGATGGGGAGATACGGGGGTCTCACTAGAGCCTGCTGCAACTGCGGTGACATAACTGGAAGCAGCAAGGTGTCTCCCGGCCACAGGGGTGGGAAAAGAAGAATGCAGGTCTGATAGGGATCAGTAGGGCCCCACCCGGATCAGCCTGTGCTACCTGTTTGTAAGGTAATGTCTGGCTACACATTAGGGAGCACAGAGCGGCAGACATCACCCAGCTTTTATAGAAGGGAGGTGTCCCCCAGTAATTGTAGATGCTAGACAATCATCTGCATGAAGATTACGCTCCACCTGCCATTGCATCATGGTGGATTCAGATCACCCCATGTGCTGCAGACACCAGGAGGACACATGCAGGCTATGCATTATATAGTCCTGATCTGTACATTTAACCGGACACTATTGTCCATCTGGAAATACTTTAACATCCTCTCAAAGGAAACAGCCAGGCATGGCGGACCTGGTCTTCCGGGAAGCCTCCGTTCTGACCCACGCTGGATCACACTAGGTAGCCGTCACAATCCAGACCCCCCTGTCCTTGTCCGGGATCTTCAGAAACCTGCAAGGAATTACCCAGATGAACACCTCCCATCCACCCGAGGATCTGGAATGTGTGGGGGAGGTGCGATCCAGCAATGCACAGGTCTGGAGAAGTCTATTCTTCCAACCCGGTCACTGGTCATGGTCCACATTTAGCAAATTCCAACAATCACACAACCCCCTGTCATAAAATAGCCTGGTGAGCATGCAGCAGAGCGCGTCCGACCAATATGAGAAGCTGCACCAAATATAGGTCTATGATACGTGTACCGAGGTCACCGTGACCTCAATCCCTGCAGAAGATCAGGGCCGGTGGATTTTTTTCACCCCCATTTTTTTTTATATCCAATATGCACCATCCAAGAAAACGGATGCAATCAACGCAGCCGAGATCAACGCCACTCGACCTAGTCGTCTCTGCCAGAACAGGATTCCTTTGTGAGAAGGGGGAGGGGAGGGATGTGCATCAACCTTTCCTGGGAATATGGCCACTGTCACCTTGTCTGTTCGCCACTGACCCAGCAGAGAGGATGATCGCACAGGAGACACCTCCCTTCCTCCCCCAGAGACAGGAGCGAAGGAGGAGGCAGCAGAGGGGCGGCCTCACCTGTGCTGCAATGTCTGCAACAAAAAAAACTGCATCGATGCAACATCGGGGGGGGGGGGGCTGCATGCAACAGTGAGGACACCGGAGATGCAGGGACCCCTGATGGATGAAGGGACCCTAAAGCGATCTAGGGAACCCCAATGGATGTAGGAATGCATAAATGTAGAGACCCCACACCGATGGAAAGACCCACAATGGAAGGGATCCCGCACCGATCCCTGATCCATCACTGATGGATGTAGGGGCCCCGCACCGATCAAGGGACCCCTGATGGATGTAGGGGACCAGCACCAATCCAAGAGCTCCTGATGAATGTAGGGGTCCTTGATGGATGTAGGGGCCCCACACCGATCCAGGAGCCCCTGATGGATGTAGGGGCCCCGCACCGATCCAGGAGACCCTGATGGATGTAGGGGCCCCGCACCGATCCAGGAGACCCTGATGGATGTAGGAGCCACACACCACTCCTGCAGCCCCTGATGGATGTAGGGGCCCTCGATGGATGCAGGGGCCACACACCACTCCTGCAGCCCCTGATGGATGCAGGGGCCACACACCACTCCTGCAGCCCCTGATGGATGCAGGGGCCACACACCACTCCTGCAGCCCCTGATGAATGTAGGGGCCCTCGATGGATGCAGGGGCCACACACCACTCCTGCAGCCCCTGATGGATGCAGGGGCCACACACCACTCCTGCAGCCCCTGATGAATGTAGGGGCCCTCGATGGATGTAGGGGCCACACACCACTCCTGCAGCCCCTGATGGATGTAGGGGCCACGCACCGATCCAGGAACCCCTGATGGATCCAGGGGCCCTTGATGAATATAGGGGCCACGCACCAATCCAGGAGCCCCTGATGAACGTAGGGGCTCCACATCAATCCAGAGACCCCTGATGGATCCAGGGACCCCACATAGCATTACACGTGATGGAAATGAATGGGAATGAAGCACCTATCAAGCCCTTAAAAAGCCCTAATGAGAATTCCTGACCCTATGGGGTCACATTGTGTCTAGTTGATTATTACAGGCTGATGATTTTTTTTCTCTTATTTCCCATATTTGTATTTTGCAAATATCAGAAGGATCGGTAACATCTCCATAGACCTGGGCGATCACTGGGGTCGATCGGTCTCTGCGTCTGTGGCCGGGAGATGAGATCAGCCTCCATATAAGGGGGTGTTGAGGGAAGGAGGGGATGGAGAGAGGGAGGGTCCTGTGCCAGACAGCAGAAGAAAAAAAAATAAAAACGTAGGGACAATGGCCCTGGGGAACTACAAGTCCCAGCAGTGGCTGAGCGCAGAGCTGGAGATGCAGTGCCTCCATAGGGAGAAGCCTGGAGCCCGATGTGCTGCACAATGAGGGCGGATGGAGGAGCAGCCCGGCGCCCCCTCCCTGCTCTGTGAACAATGCTTCCTCTCCGCCATTACCAGGGCCTCCCCCCGCCCTGTCAGGCTCTTCCCTCCCCCGCCGGTGGTGCTGGAGCCGCAGCCCCGCCGCTCGTTACCTGTGTCAGACAGCGGAGCACGGAGAGCTGCTGCGGAGGGCGGGCGGTCGTCGGTCCCCGGGCTGGGCGGATGCGCGTCGCTCAGGCTACTGCCGCTGGGAGAGTCCGGTCTCTTCCGAGCGCTCAAAGCTCTAACCGATCCACGGGGTTTCCTCCAATCGCTGAGCAGGGGCCGGGGAGTGACGTCAAGCGCTGCTATGGCAACCGCTGACTGGGTGGCATAATCACCTCCTGCTCCCTCCTTCCCTTCAGGCCTCGGGGGCGCGCAGCGGCGGAGGGTGGGGTGCTCGTGCCCGCGGCCTGGCTGCACAGTCACTGGGCCGGCCCGGCGGGGAAACTGGTGGCCATTGTCCATTCTCAGTAGCCAGAGAATGAGACAAGCCACATAGTGATTACAGCAGTGCCATAATTGGCTCCACTAAGGGGAAGCCTGAATTCTAGTATTTCTGTACACCTGCAAATTAATAATCGGTGTGTTTCTGAAGGAAGGTGGTTAATAACTAGTGATGAGCGGGCACTACCATGCTCGGGTGCTGAGTACTCGTAACTAGTGATGAGCGGGCACTACCATGCTCTGGTGCTCAGTACTCGTAACTAGTGATGAGCGGGCACTACCATGCTCGGGTGCTCAGTACTGGTAACTAGTGATGAGCGGGCACTACCATGCTCTGGTGCTCAGTACTGGTAACTAGTGATGAGCGGGCACTACCATGCTCTGGTGCTGAGTACTCGTAACTAGTGATGAGCGGGCACTACCATGCTCTGGTGCTCAGTACTCGTAACTAGTGATGAGCGGGCACTACCATGCTCTGGTGCTCAGTACTCGTAACTAGTGATGAGCGGGCACTACCATGCTCTGGTGCTGAGTACTCGTAACTAGTGATGAGCGGGCACTACCATGCTCTGGTGCTCAGTACTGGTAACTAGTGATGAGCGGGCACTACCATGCTCTGGTGCTCAGTACTGGTAACTAGTGATGAGCGGGCACTACCATGCTCTGGTGCTGAGTACTCGTAACTAGTGATGAGCGGGCACTACCATGCTCTGGTGCTCAGTACTGGTAACTAGTGATGAGAGGGCACTACCATGCTCGGGTGCTCTGTACTGGTAACTAGTGATGAGCGGGCACTACCATGCTCTGGTGCTGAGTACTCGTAACTAGTGATGAGCGGGCACTACCATGCTCTGGTGCTCAGTACTGGTAACTAGTGATGAGCGGGCACTACCATGCTCTGGTGCTCAGTACTGGTAACTAGTGATGAGAGGGCACTACCATGCTCGGGTGCTCTGTACTGGTAACTAGTGATGAGCGAGCACTACCATGCTCGGGTGCTCAGTACTGGTAACTAGTGATGAGCGGGCACTACCATGCTCGGGTGCTCAGTACTCGTAACTAGTGATGAGCGGGCACTACCATACTCGGGTGCTCAGTACTGGTAACTAGTGATGAGCAGGCACTACCATGATCTGGTGCTCAGTACTCGTAACTAGTGATGAGCGGGCACTACCATGCTCGGGTGCTCTGTACTGGTAACTAGTGATGAGCGGGCACTACCATGCTCGGGTGCTCAGTACTCGTAACTAGTGATGAGCGGGCACTACCATGCTCGGGTGCTGAGTACTCGTAACTAGTGATGAGCGGGCACTACCATGCTCTGGTGCTGAGTACTCGTAACTAGTGATGAGCGGGCACTACCATGCTCTGGTGCTCAGTACTCGTAACTAGTGATGAGCGGGCACTACCATGCTCTGGTGCTCAGTACTCGTAACTAGTGATGAGCGGGCACTACCATGCTCTGGTGCTGAGTACTCGTAACTAGTGATGAGCGGGCACTACCATGCTCTGGTGCTCAGTACTGGTAACTAGTGATGAGCGGGCACTACCATGCTCTGGTGCTCAGTACTGGTAACTAGTGATGAGCGGGCACTACCATGCTCTGGTGCTGAGTACTCGTAACTAGTGATGAGCGGGCACTACCATGCTCTGGTGCTCAGTACTGGTAACTAGTGATGAGAGGGCACTACCATGCTCGGGTGCTCTGTACTGGTAACTAGTGATGAGCGAGCACTACCATGCTCGGGTGCTCAGTACTGGTAACTAGTGATGAGCGGGCACTACCATGCTCGGGTGCTCAGTACTCGTAACTAGTGATGAGCGGGCACTACCATACTCGGGTGCTCAGTACTGGTAACTAGTGATGAGCAGGCACTACCATGCTCTGGTGCTCAGTACTCGTAACTAGTGATGAGCGGGCACTACCATGCTCGGGTGCTCTGTACTGGTAACTAGTGATGAGCGGGCACTACCATGCTCGGGTGCTCAGTACTCGTAACTAGTGATGAGCGGGCACTACCATGCTCGGGTGCTCAGTACTGGTAACTAGTGATGAGCGGGCACTACCATGCTCGGGTGCTCAGTACTCGTAACTAGTGATGAGCGGGCACTACCATGCTCGGGTGCTCAGTACTGGTAACTAGTGATGAGCGGGCACTACCATGCTCGGGTGCTCTGTACTGGTAACTAGTGATGAGCGGGCACTACCATGCTCGGGTGCTCAGTACTCGTAACTAGTGATGAGCGGGCACTACCATGCTCGGGTGCTCAGTACTGGTAACTAGTGATGAGCGGGCACTACCATGCTCGGGTGCTCAGTACTGGTAACTAGTGATGAGCGGGCACTACCATGCTCGGGTGCTCAGTACTCGTAACTAGTGATGAGCGGGCACTACCATGCTCGGGTGCTCAGTACTGGTAACTAGTGATGAGCGGGCACTACCATGCTCGGGTGCTCTGTACTGGTAACTAGTGATGAGCGGGCACTACCATGCTCGGGTGCTCAGTACTCGTAACTAGTGATGAGCGGGCACTACCATGCTCGGGTGCTCAGTACTGGTAACTAGTGATGAGCGGGCACTACCATGCTCGGGTGCTCAGTACTGGTAACTAGTGATGAGCGGGCACTACCATGCTCGGGTGCTCAGTACTCGTAACTAGTGATGAGCGGGCACTACCATGCTCAGGTGCTCAGTACTCGTAACTAGTGATGAGCGGACACTACCATGCTTGGGTGCTCTGTACTCGTAACTAGTGATGAGCGGGCACTACCATGCTCGGGTGCTCAGTACTGGTAACTAGTGATTAGCGGGCACTACCATGCTCGGGTGCTCAGTACTCGTAACTAGTGATGAGCGGGCACTACCATGCTCGGGTGCTCAGTACTGGTAACTAGTGATGAGCGGGCACTACCATGCTCGGGTGCTCAGTACTCGTAACTAGTGATGAGCGGGCACTACCATGCTCGGGTGCTCAGTACTAATAACTAGTGATGAGCGGGCACTACCATGCTCGGGTGCTCTGTACTCGTGACTAGTGATGAGCGGGCACTACCATGCTCGTGTGCTCAGTACTCGTAACTAGTGATGAGCGGGCACTACCATGCTCAGGTGCTCAGTACTCATAACTAGTGATGAGCGGGCACTACCATGCTCAGGTGCTCAGTACTCGTAACTAGTGATGAGTGGGCACTACCATGCTCAGGTGCTCAGTACTCGTAACTAGTGATGAGCGGGCACTACCATGCTCGGGTGCTCAGTACTCGTAACTAGTGATGAGCGGGCACTACCATGCTCAGTACTCGTAACTAGCGATGAGTGGGTACTACCATGCTCAGGTGCTCAGTACTCGTAACTAGTGATGAGCGGGCACTACCATGCTCAGGTGCTCAGTACTCGTAACTAGTGATGAGCGGGCACTACCATGCTCGGGTGCTCTGTATTGGTAACTAGTGATGAGCGGGCACTACCATGCTCGGGTGCTCAGTACTCGTAACTAGTGATGAGCGGGCACTACCATGCTCGGGTGCTCAGTACTGGTAACTAGTGATGAGCGGGCACTACCATGCTCGGGTGCTCAGTACTCGTAACTAGTGATGAGTGGGCACTACCATGCTTGGGTGCTCAGTACTGGTAACTAGTGATGAGCGGGCACTACCATGCTCGGGTGCTCAGTACTCGTAACTAGTGATGAGCGGGCACTACCATGCTCAGGTGCTCAGTACTCGTAACTAGTGATGAGCGGACACTACCATGCTTGGGTGCTCTGTACTTGTAACTAGTGATGAGCGGGCACTACCATGCTCGGGTGCTCAGTACTAATAACTAGTGATGAGCGGGCACTACCATGCTCGGGTGCTCTGTACTCGTGACTAGTGATGAGCGGGCACTACCATGCTCGTGTGCTCAGTACTCGTAACTAGTGATGAGCGGGCACTACCATGCTCAGGTGCTCAGTACTCATAACTAGTGATGAGCGGGCACTACCATGCTCGGGTGCTCAGTACTGGTAACTAGTGATGAGCGGGCACTACCATGCTCAGGTGCTCAGTACTCGTAACTAGTGATGAGTGGGCACTACCATGCTCAGGTGCTCAGTACTCGTAACTAGTGATGAGCGGGCACTACCATGCTCGGGTGCTCAGTACTCGTAACTAGTGATGAGCGGGCACTACCATGCTCAGTACTCGTAACTAGCGATGAGTGGGTACTACCATGCTCAGGTGCTCAGTACTCGTAACTAGTGATGAGCGGGCACTACCATGCTCAGGTGCTCAGTACTGGTAACTAGTGATGAGCGGGCACTACCATGCTCGGGTGCTCGGTACTTGTAACTAGTGATGAGCGGGCACTACCATGCTCGGGTGCTCGGTACTTGTAACTAGTGATGAGCGGCACGACCATGCTCAGGTGCTTGGTACTTGTAACTAGTGATGAGCGGGCACTACCATGAATACCAGGAAGAGGAAGCGGAGCAGAGCAAACACACACAGATCACAGACACAGACATAGAATACACACACATCGCACTCACACACAGACACAGACATATAGAATACACATACAAATCAAATGTACATATAAAAATAAACAAAAAAAAAAACGTGCTCCGCTGTATTTTTACCGACCAGCCTAGGTGAAGCAGCGGCCCGGTATTCTCAGGCTGGGGAGGGCGAGGGATAGGGTTAATGCCCCTCCCCCTCCCGTAGCCGAGGATATCAGCCCACAGCTGCCCCGGGACTTTTGCATCCATTATGCAGCAGTCCCGGAGTGTCCCCGGCTCTTCCAGATTGCCGTGATGCGGTAGCAATCAGGGTAATAATGAGTTCAATGGCAGCATCTATGAGACAGCTTACATGATTAACCCGTAAGTAAAGTGAATAAACACACACACCGAAAAATGGGAGAGGGGCAGTGGTCAGTTATATGAAGGGGTTGAGGTGGCTGAGCAGAGAATACTTGCCTTATTAAACATCCCGCCCACCTCCTTCCTTCCAATCCTCATTGCAGGCGGAACGCAGGTAAGGAGATGTTCCTCGCTCCTGCGGCTTCATACACAGCGATGTGAACGAGGAACAACATTGTACCTGTCGCTGCAGCGATATTATGAAAATGACCGGCACTACAAAGATCACCGATTTTTCAACGCTTTTGCGATCGTTTATCGGTGCATCTAGGCTTTACACGTTGCGACGTCGTTACCGGCGCCGGATGTGCGTCACTTTCGATTTGACCCCGATGAGATCGCAGTAGCGATGTTGCAACGTGCAAAGTAGCAGTTATACTTTTCCTCTGATTGTTCCATTCCTGGTTTTGGCTACAAATACTGAGGTAAAAAACTCACCAAAGGTGAGACCGTGGCCCTACATGCCGCACTTAGTCCTGGCCGGATCATTTAAGCATTTGTAAATGGAGGAAGGTGCTTCTTTCAGCCTTAACCTCCTCCACATGATTGCGGGTTGGCGATATCAGGGCAGCTAGTGACCAACTGAAGTCCCTGTGTCGGCCATATTTCTACACCCATGTGTCATAACCTGTGGCTGAGGTGTATAGGAGATCAGTAATTTTATAATGCATTATAGAATTGTAGGTAAAACAGAAAAAAATATCCAGCTCCCCGGGGTTATAGATGGAATCAGTTCATGAACGGTGCATGGATGCAATGGTGATGGCAACATGCAGAGAAGAAGGAGGGGTAGTATCCAGCATGAGGCGTACAAACAACTGCTAAATTGAAAAACAAGACTTTTTATTAGAAATCCATAAAAAACGTTTCGACACAACACATGGTAACAGACTATAGAATTACAGTGTATTGTATAAGGCTACGTGCTCACGATCCGGACATGCTATGTCCTGGACGCAGCATGTCTTCTCTTGCAGGACCGCGAGTGCTCTCCATGCCCAGGATCAGGGTTCAGGCAGCTGCAGACTTTCTCTCTATTCTTCCTACGGAGAACACTTTCAGTGCCGCAGCAGAAAGTGACATGCTACGGCTCTGGAAGCCGCACCGCAGGTCAGTTTTCACTGCAGGCCGTACACGCACAGTGGCCAGGAGATTTCTTTAAATCCATCCACTGTGCTTCTACTGTACAACGCAGCGTTTTGGACGCAGTGAAAAGACGCTGCTTCCAAAACGCTGCCTGCGACCACTGATCGTGGGCACGCACCCTTGGTGATTGCAGATCCATTGGTGGGGGAGGGGAAATAATAAAAGATATATATATTTTGCAAAAAAAAAATTATAAAGATTCATATCCCCCTTTTTCTAGGATGAGAATAAAAAAAAACAATAATAAAGATAAGATGCAACTTGACTTGTGATTCAAATTCATGATGAATTTTAGGGATTTTGCAGGTCCTGGAATATTGATACAATTTGCAATTCAATTCACGAAAATCGCCCCAAAAATGTCCGCTCCGTTTTACATTTTTCAGAAGTTACAGAATAGGGACATGATGTGATGAGCGGCTCCATCAGCTTTCCCATAATACCTTGTGTCTATCACATTACCTGCTATAGCTCAGCCAATCAGGAAAGACTTTGATAGCCTGTTTAAAAGCTAAGGCATGGAATGAAGCAGCCCTATTAAGGCATTTCAGGATAGTGAGGGGATATCAGAGCTCACAGATCAGCAATAGAGATAGGATAAAAAAGCCTTAAAATATTGGACATGTGATTTAACTGATAAGGAGATGGAGACGGGAGTTGTACCAGCAGCTGTGCCAGTGTCATTGATCAGTGATATTTTGTAGCTATTATTGCTGTATTTATGTGTCACCCAGGGAATGGGGTACTCGGTCCCGGGCGGTTTACTACTGGGGAATGTCACTTTGGTGGCTGTTGCCCGATCCCATGCCCTGGGTGCTTTTTAATGGAGAATATTTACAGGGGAGATTAAAGTCATTGATATGACGCCACCTGCGGGTTGCGGTTAATATGTGGGAACCCCGCTGCTGAGTTGGTTACCCCTAGGGTTAGTGGTGATGGCAGCTATGGTGGTAGACCCGGGGATATGTATGTGGAGACTTTCGTCGGTAATAAAGGAGGCCACACCGTGGTTGTAGTTAACACTCTCTACTCACTCTTGACCCTCGGACTGCTGGTACCGGTCCTTGTAGTTCCAGTGCCAGTTTGATGACTTGGTTGCTATGTCCCCGGCACTCAGTGTGGTTGGGCCCCCATGGCTTGAAGCGGTTTTGGGCCCGACTGTCCCTTTTTGTGGCAGTCTCCTTGTCCGTACGGTGGACAGTGTGGACCTTGTAGGGCTGATCTGTGTCCCGAACCCTGATCCTTGCTTTGGCTGGTGCCCCCGGATCTGTGGGTCAGTGAGGCCCGTAAAGGTCCCCTCACTGTGTACTACTTCACTGAACTGACTAACTACTGTCCCCGCCCACCAGGTTGTCTAGTCCCTTGTCTGTCTCTGCCCTCTAGGTGGCCATCCCCTTGTGTCTGACTAGCCAATCACCCCTGGTGTGGAGTGGAAACTGGGATTTCGGGGTGTTTAGGTGTTGGTGGCACCGGTGTTCCAGGTCCCTGGGGGTAGGCCCTGCATCCTGGTGAGGATGCAGTACCTAGTAGTGCCCTCAGAGGCTCAGGGGTGTGCTACATTTAAATTACATTTTTTTTTTAATTCTTCATGCGCTAAAAAGCAGCAAGGCAACACAATATCATTCAAAGAAAAAAAAAAATCTGTACTCCGTCAGTCGAAGAAAGTGTGCTTGACACACAAAACAATTTCTACACCTATTTTACTAGTCCCATTTCACATCCGTACTTACACACCAATACAGTGGCCTGTTGTAGTTGCTGGCTTTTTCATGTATATCCACCTACCTTGCAATTTTTGTAGCATGATTTTTTTGGGGAAGGGAGAGAATTGTTTTAAAAAAGTT
Organism: Anomaloglossus baeobatrachus; assembly: GCF_048569485.1. Lineage (NCBI taxonomy): Eukaryota > Metazoa > Chordata > Amphibia > Anura > Aromobatidae > Anomaloglossus > Anomaloglossus baeobatrachus. The sequence goes on along the minus strand of NC_134358.1, from coordinate 74,025,224 downwards.
TACTAAAAAAATGTACACAAAATTCAGACTTTCACCTGTTTTCTTACTAGTCCAATTTGACACCTGTACACACAACTTACATACAACAGCCTGGCGTTGCACTTGTCTTTTTGGATTTGTACCTACCTATCTAGGATTTATTGTTATGCCCTTTTTGGAAGGAAGGTGGGAGTTGTTTTAAAAAAATAGCAATAAAAATTCTAAAAATATTAAAAACATTTAACAGTGCTTGTCTGTGTTTGCAAACCTGTTTACTCCACACCAATATTGTGACCGGTTGCACATGCTGGCTTTTTGGATATGTTAAATAGCATTTCTTCATGCGTCATTTTTGGCAAAGGAGGAATAATTGGGTTTGAAAAGATTGCCATAAATTAATTATAGAGTTGTAAAAATTGTCAATGGATGGGGTAAAGTAAAATAAAAATATACCCATACCACGACTTAGAATTTGGGTTCCACAAGTGTCAGCAGCACTATCACTGGCGCCAGCCATCCAGGCAGTAATAATACCAGCCGCAGGTCCCAATTAGCCTCCTTTATCTCCAGCAAGAGTATTGGTGGGTAGGAAGCAGAGGGTGTTCCGGAATACATGGCCCACCCCTTGTCTCAGTCACAGTTAGGATGTTGTTACCTCTTACAGTGACACTGTCAGTATTCTGCATAGTCATCCTCCTCCACCACTGTAACACATAATATTTTATATTGGGGACTTTTAATTCTGTCAATGACACCTCTATCTGTTCTGCTGCTTAGTCACCTTAGCCACAGCACTACGGAGGCTGAGAAAGATATTTCACAACTTCTTCCAATTGATTTTTGGATGGGAATAATAATAATAATAATTCATTGTACTCGGATGACATGGGGGTGGAGGAGATGGAGGACACAATGCAAAAGTTTTACTATGTTGGTGGTTCTGTTAGCCGTGGTGTTAGGGGCAGTGGTAGTGGCACTTTGACCCAAGGTGAGAATCGAAGCCTAGGATATTTGCCACACTGAAGCCGGCGTCACACGGTATGATATATCGGGCGATATGTCCCCGGGGTCAGGTGATAAGTAACGCACATCCGGCATCGTTTGATATATCGTAGCGTGTGACAGCTATGAGCGACGGTGAACGAGCAAAAATACTTACCTTATCGTTGCTCGTTGACACGTCGCTCATTTTCAAAAAGTCGTTTCTTCTTCTGTGCGCCGGTTGTTCATCATTCCCGGGGCAGCACACGTCGCTCCGTGTGACACCCCGGGAACGATGAACACAGTTTACCTGCGTCCCACCAGCAATGCGGAAGGAAGGAGGGGGGCGGGATGTTTACGTCCCGCTCATCTCCGCCCCTCCGCTTCTATTGGCCGGCCGCTGTGTGACGTCGCTATGACGCCAATCGTCCCTCCCACTTCAGGAAGAGGTTGTTCGCCGCCCACAGCGAGGTCGCTCGGGAGGTAAGTACGTGTTACAGGGGGTTGACGACTTTGTGCGCCACGGGCAACTAATTGCCCGTGACGCACAAACGGCGGGGGCGATCGCTTATGCCAGGGGTGGGGAACCTCCGGCCCGCGGGCCGTATACGGCCCGTCACGACTTTTTATGCAGCCCCCAGGCACATTCCCAGGGACCGCTGTGCTCTGGCAGCAGCCGCGCTTTTCCCGGCTGCCGGCCCTTTAAATCTCACTGCCTGATGCCTTGAGGGTAGATGCTAGAATGTACGGGCTCTATCCAGATCCTGACTTCCAGGACCTGACTGCAGCCCATACATTCTAGGCTTAACCCCGGCCTGTGCTAGTGTGCTCTCTGCTCTGGTGGGCGGGGTAAGCAGCACGCTGCGATATGTCACAGAAGAGCTGCAGCAGATTTACCAGCCTCCCGGACCTGCTGTCTGCGTGACTCCTCCTCCCCCTCACTGTGAGTACGCAGCCCATCGCTACACCCCCCCCCGCTAAGTGCTGTGTACTCCCTCGTGCTGTGTGTACCCCCCAGTGCTGTGTACCCCCCAGTGCTGTGTACCCCCTAATGCTGTGTATCCCCTAATGCTGTGTGTACTCCCCAGTGCTGTGTACCCCCCCAGTGCTGTGTGTACCCCCTAATGCTGTGTGTACCCCCTAATGCTGTGTGTACCCCCTAATGCAGTGTGTACCCCCTACTGCAGTGTGTACCCCCTAATGTTGAGTACACCCCTAGTACAGTGTGTACCCCTTAGTACTGTGTGTGCTCCCCTAGTAATGTCTATACCCCTTGGGTGATGTCTATGCCCCCCAGTGCTGTCCGCACCACCTAATGCTGTCCATGCTGCCACCAGTGCTGTCCATGCCACGGTCAGTGCTGTCTGTGCCCCCTTATGCTGTCCGTGCTCCCCAGTGCTGTGTGCCACCCCTCAGTACTATGTACCCCCCAGTGCTCTGAACTTGCTACTGCTGTCTGTACCCTCCCACTGCTTTCTATGCCCCCCAGTCTGTGCCCTCCTGTTGATGTCTATGCTCCCCCAGACTTCTCTGTGTCTCCCTAGTGCTGCCACCTAGTGCAGTCCGTGCTGCCACCTAGTGCAGTCCGTGCTGCCACCTAGTGCAGTCCGTGCTGCCACCTAGTGCAGTCCGTGCTGCCACCTAGTGCAGTCCTTGCTGCCACCTAGTGCAGTCCTTGCTGCCACCTAGTGCAGTCCGTGCAGCCACCTAGTGCTGTCTGTGCCCCCTTATGCTGTTCGTGCTCCCCAGTGCTGTGTGCCACCCCTCAGTACTATGTACCCCCCAGTGCTCTGAACTTGCTACTGCTGTCTGTACCCTCCCACTGCTTTCTATGCCCCCCAGTCTGTGCCCTCCTGTTGATGTCTATGCTCCCCCAGACTTCTCTGTGTCTCCCTAGTGATGCCACCTAGTGCTGTCTGTGCTGCCACCTAGTGCTGTCTGTGCTGCCACCTAGTGCTGTTTGTGCTGCCGCCTAGTGCTGTCCGTGCTGCCGCCTAGTGCTGTCCGTGCTGCCGCCTAGTGCAGTCCGTGCTGCCGCCTAGTGCAGTCCGTGCTGCCGCCTAGTGCAGTCCGTGCTGCCGCCTAGTGCAGTCCGTGCTGCCGCCTAGTGCAGTCCGTGCTGCCACCTAGTGCAGTCCGTGCTGCCACCTAGTGCAGTCCGTGCTGCCACCTAGTGCAGTCCGTGCTGCCACCTAGTGCAGTCCGTGCAGCCACCTAGTGCAGTCCGTGCAGCCACCTAGTGCAGTCCGTGCAGCCACCTAGTGCTGTCTGTGCCACAGCCAAGGCTGTCCATGCCCCCCTACTGATGTATATGCCCCAGCCCCCTCCTGTGATGTGTACTCCCAGTGTCTCCTGTAATTTATACACCCCAGCCCCTCCTGTGATGTATATGCCCCAGCCCCTCCTGTGATCTATATGCCCCCAGCATCTCCAGACCGAGACAAACCTGGAAAAGCAGCTGTGAGAAACAAGATGATCAATATCACCGAACACACAGTCACACCAAACAGAAGCAGCTCCTGCCTCCACAGTAAGGGTGAGTTAATTAATCGTTTGACCAAATTTTTCAAGTTGATAATGTTGTGTGGCCCCCAAAGGTTAGTAGGAAATTCCAAATGGCCCCCGGCAGTAAAAAGGTTCCCCACCCCTGGCTTATGCGATCGCACGACATATCGCCCCGTGTGACGACGGCATGAGGCAATAGTCAACTGAGACAGGAATGAGGATGATTTTGTGGTGGACAAGACCTGGGAACTAGATTGGGGTGTATTGGATGTGATGTCATAAGATGAAGGTATTGGCATCGATGATTAAAGGCTGCTTTACACGGTACGACCGATTGTGCAATTTCACAATCGATCGTACCCGCCCCCATCCTTTTTGCGTCACGGGCAAATCGCTGCCCGTGTCGCACAAAGTCAGTAACCCCCGTCACACATACTTACCTCTTGTGCGACCACGCTGTGGGCGGCGAACGTCCACTTCCTGGAGTGGGAGGGACGTTCCGCGTCACAGCGACGTCACACGGCCGCCGGCCAATGGAAGCGGAGGGGCGGAGATGAGCGGGACGTAAACATCCCGCCCACCTCCTTCCTTCACATAGCCGGTGGCGGCCACGTGACACAGGTGAGCTGCTGTTCATCGTTCCCGGGGTGTCACACGGAGCGGCGTGTGCTACCCCGGAAACGATGAACAACTAAATTAAACGATATTATGGAACCTAACGAGCAGTACACGACTCACGATTTGTGAGCGATAGTGCGTCGCTAGGAGGTGTCACACAGGCCGGCATCGCCAGCGATGCCGGATGTGTGTCACAAAAACCGTGACCCCGACGATCTATCGCACGATAGGTTGTCTGGTGTAAAGCAGCCTTAAGATCTTAGCGGTTGTTGAGCTAAAAAAATCTGGCAGCAGATCTGCTTCTTCTGCGGTCAGCTTGGGATCATTTGACTGCTGTTAGTGGAGGAAACTCAGCAGTGAATCAAAAGGTAGCAAACCGGGGTATAAAATAAATAAACTTTTAATAAATATTCCTTAAAAGGAAGCAAGAGATCCTTACTTCAGCAGTGCCTAAAGTTTCTGGCCATGATCATAGTGGTTGCGAGTCTTAATTGTGGACATCTTGGGATTTCTTAACCTTGTTGCAAAACAACAGATCTTTAGGAGGACAATAAACCATGGACGTTCAGGCTCAAATTGATTATGAACTGCAGCTCTCCATCAGTACATGAAATGACATCACCTCCTCATTTGCGAAAAGCAAGCTGGCCAGCAGTATGGCTCAAGATGTCCTCCCAGCCCTGCACTTTTTTATCTAATGACTAGCCCACATACTCAAGTAATGGTTGGTCGTTATCATCATACCCATCGTCATCCTCACCTACTGCTTTCCATACTTTTACTCCTCTTCCTCTTTTGTGTCATCAGTTAGCCATATTTGTACAAAAAAGTCATGAATCCAGTCATCCGTTTGTGGGGAAACTCAACTCCCACATGTCCAAGTTCACAATTGCTGCTGTAACACGGGTTATTGCCTTTTCAAAATGTTGTTTTGTGCTTGAATGGAAAATACCTAGCTGCCATTACTTCTTGAAGAAAGCCATCCCTGCTTTGTACTCTCAAATGGCAGAGATTGTCGGCTGCTCTATGGAATTGACATTGTGCCCGAAGGTGCACTCCATCATCGACAGCAGCCATTATGGCCAGGGACTGTACTCAATTTTCATGGCTCTTTGAGTTAATATTGAGAATGGTGGCGATGCATTACCAGAAGGGAGCCAGGTTTTAGTGGTGACACCTCCACACCAGGCAATGCTTATGCATCTGTGACGCCCGGGCAAAACCTGGTTGTCACAGATGACTGTACCCCTCCTGGGTGCAGGAATCACCTTCTCCTTGGAATTCTACCAACACAACACCACACACAGGTAACATCAGCCACAAAAGTCTAGTCAACCCCCTCCCGGGACAATAGGGACACACCAGTGGGCGGAACCAGGCGCATGGAAACGCCCACCTAGGGGTCCTGAGATGTCAGGGGAGGGAACACAAGAGAGAGTTGAAGTCTAGTCTGGAGTGAGGAAGTGTAAGGAGTGAAAAAGTGACAGGGGAGTCAGGGGTCAGAGCCCCTGGACTACCGGACTACCTGAGCTGACTAGGTGGCAGACGGCAGAGCAGGGCCGCAGGAGACGGAGATCCGGTCACGGGAGACCTTAAGTGGTCCGGGGCAGGGTTGTAGCCCACCGGTGCCGACAGCGGGGATCCAGTCCGGAGGCCGTGCACAGTCGGAATACCTGGACCCCAGGGCAAGGACTGCTTCAAGCACCTTACCGATTAGCCAGCAAGGGACAAGGTTCCAGATCCTGTCCCACGAGTAGCCCAGAGAGTGAAACGGAAGCCCAACAAGGGGGATAGGGTGTTCGCCAGAACCCACAGAGATCCCACGGGTCAGTTTTTGCGGGGAAGAGCTCCCAACACACAGAATCACAGGGAGCGGACTTCTCCCATTTTATGCAGATTAAGTCACCACACAAGAAACTACAAGTGCAGGAGGAAGGGCCCCTGCCCTGTCAGCCCATGTGCGCGACCAAGCACACCCCTCCAGAGGATCCTGGCATCCGGCCTTGGTTTATAATACGGACTTTGTGTGTTTTATTGCCACAGTGAGTACACTGGTACCATCCGGTTCCTTCATACAGACTGCTCCCTGTACCCTCACTATCCAAAGGGACCCGGGACTACACCTCTACTACCCGTGGAGGGGATTCCACCTTGCTGCACCGCTCCATCAGCCCCGGGCACCCCCCTATCAAGGCAGCGGCGGTGTCACCAACCATCACCGCAACCCACGGGTGCCATCACTGACCAACTCTTCCTCTGTAAATACCCCCTTTTTATTGTTGTGGGCAAGGGGCCGCTGCACGAGCCCCGTATCTGGCTGCCACTCGAGCCCCAGTCACGATCCCGGATCTGAGCGCCTCGGGTAGCCTTCCCTGAAGTGGCCAGTCACCCCTGGCCCGCGACACATCTACTCCACATCTTACTGAATGAACATCACCTCATTCCCCATGGCAACAATAAGGCATATTGAATCAAAAATCACACTGTATGGCTCCTCATTAATTACCTTTGGGCAACTTAGTAAGTGACAATGTCAGAGACAAAATTTCTGCCATGTGTCTCTGCAATGTGACACATGCTCAAGCTCATCTTGCACAAAAGACGAACATGTTTTTCAAATTAAGGGCGCTTTCACACTTGCGTCGTTTGGCAGCCGGACCGTCACAGTGCGTTGTGTGACGCATGTGACTGATGCCTTGCAAGTAGTGTGATAATAAAGGATTCCTGTGAAATAACGCATTGCGTTAAGTTTTTTCTTTAGCCGAGAGAGAGCCCCCATCATCACCGCACACGCAGGCACTACATCCCCCATCATCACCGCACACGCAGGTACTACAGCCCCCATCATCACCGCACACGCAGGTACTACAGCCCCCAACATCACCGCATACACCCGACACTACAGCCCCCATCATCACCGCTCACACCCCGGCACTACTGCACCCATCATCACCACACATGCAGGCACTGCATCCCCCATCATCACCGCACATGCAGGCAATACAGCCCCCATCATCACCGCTCACACCCCGGCACTACAGCCCCCATCATCACCGCTCACACCCCGGCACTACCGCACCCATCATTACCGCACACACCCTGACACTACTGCACCCATCATTACCACACGCGCAGGTGTGACGCCCTGGCAAAACCAGGTAGTCACAGCTAGGCCCCCGCATAACACCTTCCCACACCACGTAACACACAGCCAAACATTACACCCTAGTCACCCCCCCTTAGGGCAAGATAGACACACCAGTGGGCGTGACCAGGTGGTTGTGACACGCCCACCCAGGGGTCTAGACAGCCCGGGGCAGGAAAACAGTAGTTAGTTCAGATCTGTCTGTAGTTCAAGTTGGAGAGGAGTGTGGAGACCCCAAATTGAACGGTACCAGGGTAGGAGCCCTGGTGCCACTGGCTAGGAGGCAGACGGTGGTCTCCGTCAGTAGGAGACGGAAAGACGGCTCGGCGGAACCAAGGTGAACCAGGACAGGGCTGTAGCCCACCGATACCGACCCAGGGAACCGAGCCGGAAACCGGAGCACAAAGGGGGGTACTCGGACCCTGAAGCCAGAAACCAGAATCAAGCGGACTGGTTAATTAACCGATTGAGGCCAGGACTAGAGGTCCTGTCCAACCCAAAGTACCTCATAGAAGACAACAGCCCACCGATTCGGGATAACAGGTCACCGCCAGGGCCCATAGATCCCATTGGCCAGCGTCTGCGGGCACGGCTCCTTAGGCCACATCCAGCCGGGAGTGGACTCCTGAAGTTTCACACTAAGGAGGTCCACCTTACACAAACAGTGCAGGAAAAGGATAGAGACCACCAGCCGGGTGGGGGACCAGAACGCAGCCAGCTGTTTACCAGAGACTTGTGTGTTTTACTAACAGTGAGTACACCTGCATCCCCTGCACCAGCCACCCACAGCGGCGGCTGCTGGCACGGGGGCGGCACACAGGCACTACCGCACCCATCATCACCGCACACACCCAGGCACTACTGCACCCATCATCACCACACAGACCCCGGCACTACCGCACCCATCATCACCGCTCACACCCCGGCACTACTGTGACGCCCTGGACTAGTCAGGTCGTCTCAGGTAGTCCCATGCACACACACCCCCTCCCTGAAAAGGTGACAGCAGCCAAACTTAAAAACTTTGTCACCACCCTCCAGGTTTGATGTCCACACCAGGGGACGGAGCCAGGTGGTTGGCTCCGCCCACCGAGGAGTTCACAGGCCTAGAGGCGGGAAAGAAAGAGTGACTAGCACAAGTTCTAGTGCAGAGTAGAGAGTAGTCTTGACAGTGGAGGAGAGAAGTCAAGTTCAAGGGCAGACCTGTAACCAGGCCTGCCAATTGTCTACTCAGGTGGCTGGGTTGGAGCCCAGTCACCTCTGGCAAGGAGGCAGACGGTGGTGGCCACCTGCAGGAGCTGGGATTACAGCCGGTGGAACCGTAGGGACCGGGGTCGGCCGGTGGCCCACCGGTACCAAACCGGGAAACCGAATGGAAACCGGAGCACCAGGAGGGGTACTCAGACCCAGTATAAAGCCCCGAACCGACAGGGCCGAGTTAAATCAACTGATTGAGGACTGGACTTAAGGACCTATCCCACACAAGACCTGTTAGAAGACAACCGCCCAACCATACAGGGTAAAGCCACCGCCAAGGCATAGAGACCCAAAGGGCCAGCGTCTGCGGGCAAACAGGGCTCTTCCGACAACCAGCAAGCCGGGGAGCGGACTACCGTTGCTTAGGCATAGGAGTCAAACATCTTATAAAAAGGTGCAGCAGAAAGGCAGAGACCACCAACCCATACAGGGAAAAGCTGCAGTCGGCTGCGGGCTCCGTTCATCTCGTTTGGTTTACCAGAGACTACCGTGTATTGTGTCATAGTGAGTATACCAGTGCCTTCGGGCCGCGCACCGCGCAGCACCGCACCAGCATCCAGCCTGCACCCGCGCCTAAGCACCTCCCTCGGGCCCTCGGGACCATCACTCCCCTACCCACGGAGGGGTCAACACCAAGCTGCGCAACACTGTCCCTGGGAGTCCTAATTAACGGCAGTGGTGGTGTCCATCTATTCACCACAACCCGTGGGTGGCGTCACGAACTTACACCCCTACTAAACCACTGCGGCCCCGGCCATGAAACTTCCCCCACTGAAGTCCCTGCGTGTAGCGCCAACCCCCTTGCAGAGCGACGTGACCCCTGGGTCCGTGAGGAGCTCGAGCCACCACCCACCGTACGAGCACGGATCCGAGCGGCTCGGCGGTCGCAGCCGAGCCCGTGGGGCGGTACACTACCACACCCATAATCTCTGCTCACACCCTGACACTACCGCAGCCATCATCACCGCTCACACCCTGACACTACCACAGCCATCATCACCGCACACACCCCGGCACTACCGCACCCATCATCACGGCTCACACCCTGGCACCACCGCACCCATCATCACCGCTCACACCCCGACATTACTGCACCCATCATCACCGCACACGCACAGGCATTACCTCAGTGACGTCCCCGCTGACAGCGCGACTCCCTTTAGTTTCTGCGTGGAGCTCAAAGCCGCTCCTGTTAGCTTTATGTAGCAGAGCTGGATGCGTTGCCAGACCTCGTGGATTACGCCGGACCTGGAGGGGTATTTGGGGATTTTAATAAAATGGTGAAAGAGGGTGTTTTTTTTTGTCTTTTATTCCAAATAAAGTAATTTTTCATGTGTATGTGTTTATTTACTTTCACTTACAGGTTAATCATTGTAGGTATCTTGGGGAGACGCCTGCCATGATTAATCTAGGATTTAGTGGCAGCTATGGGCTGCCATTAACTTCTTATTACCCCGATTGCCACCACCAGGGCAACTCGGGATGAGCCGGGTAGAGTCCCGGGACTGTCGCATCTAATGGATGCGGCAATTCCGGGCGGCTGCTGGCTGATATTTTTAACGTGGGGCTCCCCATCCTGAGAATACCAGCCTTCAGCTGTGTGGCTTTATCTTGGCTGGTATCAAAATTAGGGGGTACCACATGGCAGTTTTTTTTCAATTATTTATTTATTTATTGTACTGCACGATATAGACCGCCCACCGGCGGCTGTGATTGGTTGCAGTGAGACAGCTGTCACTCAGCGTGGGGGCATGTCTGACTGCAACAAATCATAGGCGCCAGTGGGCGGGGGAAGCAGTATACGAGATTGGCTAATGAGCGGCCGGCATTTTCAAAAGCAGGAGAAGCCGCCAGAGCAGTGTGACAGTTGTGCAGCACCGCGCCGGTGATCGGTGAGTATGAGAGAGGGGGAGAGAGACCAGGAGTGATTTAGATCGTTCTGCTGGACATGCTGAGCATGCGCAGTAGAACGTGACGGGATCCATCAGCGGATTCCGCCGCTTAGTGCATTGCGGCGGAATCCGCCCCCATAGACAATCATTAGACACCTTGGCGGATTCTAACGGAATGCGATATTTTAACGACCCAAAAAACGCTACATGCAGCGTTCCCTCCGCCCGACACTGCGTTAAAATAACGAATCAGCGTCGTCCAGCGGATGAAACACAGACACTTGCGTTACAGTGCGTCGTCAATACAAGTCTAAGGAGAATAGCGCAGTGCGTTAACGGACTGCGCTATTCTCCATAGCGGTGGATTGCGCTGAACGCAAGTGTGAAAGCGCCCTAAAATGTATGGTGTCCCATGACTTAAATTTTCTTTACCATCATCCTCATCTCTGTTAATGTTATGGTCGCTGAGGAGCAGCGAACGTCGGGGAGCTAACCTCAAGCTAACCCCTATACAGGGACTGACAGGTGCAGCCAAGAGAACCAAAATGCCAGGACCAGCGGTATCATCTCTTACGGACAGGAGAGTCTCTGAAGTCCAGTACGGATGTGCTCAGTTGTAATGGCACAGAGGTGATAACTTAGACGTGGCAGCATGGAAGTGGTAACTCAAACGTGGCAGCACGAAAGTGGTCACTCAGACATAGCAGCATCGAGGTGGTGACTCAGACGTGGCAGCACGGAGGTGGTGGTAGCAGTAAGCTCTAGGAAGAGACCCAGATTAGTGGGTACAGGTAACTGGAACTAGGACACGTGACGCAGGACTAGACATAGTAACGGGTACAGGACCTGAGAACTAGCAACGCACTACGGATAGGCAATGTTGCTCAGGCACCTCCCCTAAGGGAAGAGTGCCTTAAATACCTTCAGGGGGCGTGGCCGTGCGCGCACCCTTTGGGTACTCCCAGGAGGCCTGCGTGTGGCTTGGAAGTAGGAGGAGGCTGCGGCAGGTCCGCCAGGCAGGAGAGGAGAAAGGAAGCGCCGTGGCGGAATTGGGCAGATCATTATTGTTTGTTGACTAAGGTTAACTATGCACAAGATTAAGACCCTGAGTAAAGGGTACTTTACACGCTGCGATCTCGCTAGCGAGATCGCAAGCGAGCGTACCTGCCCCCGTCGGTTGTGCGACACGGGCAAATCGCTGCCCGTGGTGCACAACCTCGTTAGTTCCCGTCACACGGACTTACCTGCCTTGCGACGTCGCACTGGCCGGCAAATTGCCTCCTTTCTAAGGGGGCAGTTCGTGCGGCGTCACAGCGATGTCACACGGCAGGCGTCCAATAGAAGCGGAGGGGCGGAGATGAGCGGGACGTAACATCCCACCCATCTCCTTCCTTCCTCATTGCCGGTGGACGCAGGTAAGGAGATGTTCGTTGCTCCTGTGGTGTCACACACAGCGACGTGTGCTGCCGCAGGAACGACGAACAACATCGTACCGGCAGCAGCAACGATATTAAGGAAATGAGCGACGTGTCAACGAGCAACGATTTTTCACGTTTTTGTGCTCGTTGATCGTCGCTCATTGGTGTTACACACTGCGATGTCGGTAACCGCGCCGAATGTGCGTCACTACCGACGTGACCCCGACGATATATCGTTACCGATATCGCAGAGTGTAAAGTACACTTTAGTCTGGGCACAAAAGATGAAAATGTTTGTGAAACAAAAATCTGTGGGCTTACGTGATTATCATTATCCTAATTTTTTCTAAAATGAGAATTTTTGCTGCCTTCACAGGTGTGAATTCCCCTGGTAAGCCGCTGTTCAGTTATGGCAAAATAAAAGGCTGGCTGTTGTAGTATTATTTTTCATCACAAACTGAAATAGTTGGGGATTATGATTATCGAACCAAGAGTCAAACTCTATGTTTCCCTTGGTTTAGACACAGTAATAGACCCAGAATGCAAAATACAAAGTTGACAGGAGAGAGTGAATGGCACAATAATGGATGGTCATTCTCATGTCTAAAGTGCTACCAATAAAAAGTCCACCTCGTAGTTACATCTCTTGGAAGGCGAGGTGGAAATATCTAAAGTGAAAAGGTGCCCATTGGGACATGGTGACAAAAGGGTCTGTATATACCTGGAATCGGCCCTGCTGGCTGCTGCTTATGTCCTTTTATAGGTTTGACCCACAATTACAACCTGTCACACGTCCAACTCTTATGACAATAATTGATCCTGTGTCTCCTGTTTGGATGGAAAGATAGTTGCGCATCATAGCTTCATTCAGAGTAATATTTATAACTAACCTATATGTTGTCAATACCATGGATAGCAAGAAGAACCAAATCAAGCCAGACATGTCACTTAAAGCAAGGATCACCAGGCTATGACTTGCCTACTTTGGACACATTATACGAAGAGAGCAATCACTGGAGAAGTATGTCATGGTCGGAAGAACAGAAGGAACAAGGTGAAGAGTAAGGCCGGTTTCACACATCCGGCTTTTCTCCACTTTGTCGGATCCGGCGCACTCCCGTACAGTGTATACAGTACAAGGGCCGCGTAACAAGCTCCGGTCACATGCTGTCATGTGACCTGAGCATATGACCAGGAACTTGCAGCGCGGCGATTGTAATGTATACACTGTACGGGAGCGCGTCGGATGTGTGAAACCGGCCTAAAGCCTGCTTTACACGTTGCAATTTCGCATACGATTTCATATGCGATTTGCAACGCCCCCATCGTATGTGTGGCACGTTCAATTTGTTGAACGTGCCGCACATATGAGTAACCCCCGTCACATGTACTTACCCGTCCATACGACCTCGATGTGGGCGGCGAACGTCCACTTCCTGGAGTGGGAGGGACATTCGGCGTCACATCGACGTCACGCGGCAGCCGGCCAATAGAAGCAGAGGGGCGGAGATGAGCGGGACGTAAACATCCCGCCCACCTCTTTCCTTCCACATTGTGGGCCGGGAGCCGCAGGACGCTGGTAAGATCTGTTCATCGTTCCCGGAGTGTCACACACTGCAATGTGTGCTACCCCGGGTACGATGAACAATCTGAAGTGCAATTCTAGAGAAAGGTACGACGTGCATGCGATGAACGTTTTACCGTTCAATCGCAATCGCACGTACCTGTCACACACTGCAATGTAACTTAAAATGCCAGATGTGCGTCACTTACGACGTGACCCCGCCGACACATTGTAAGATATATTGCAGCGTGTAAAGTGGGCTTAAGACCAGCAACCCAGTGGCTTCATACTATCAAGATAACAGCAGATATCATTTCTTGATGGACCTTTCTAGGCTTGGACAAGATCGATCCTTCTACATATCGTTCATCCATCAAGTTGCTATAGCCCGAGATCAAGTCAAAGGCCAAAACCAAACATTTTTAGGCTATCTCCGTCTGTTCCATTAACTCTGAATAATTGTCTGAATAATTGTCAGCAGGCATATCTACAATCCACACCTTTCAAATGAGCTGATAGTCGGTGGTCATGCCATTGATGAGATACTTCTCATCTATTCTGGGGATATGTGATAAGGGGTGATTGTGGGCCAACTCCTGTTAAGAGTAAAAAAAAAAAATTGGGCATATTGAATTTAAGCACACAGCCCTTCTTTCCCCAAACTTTTGTCGTTAGGGGAGTTGTAATGTCGCGGGCGGAGGAGGGGACGCTGCGCTCTCCCACTGCTCGGTGGTGGCTCAAGCGGTGGGCCAGATCCCGGGGACTCGAGCGGCGCTCCTCGCCCGTGAGTGAAAAGGGGATTGGTTGTGGGGATTTATTGTCCGTGATGCCACCCACGGTTGTGGTGATTTTGGTGACACCACCGCTGCTCTAGACGGGGATCCCGGGAGCGGTGACAGGGAGCAGCTTTGATGTTAGTTCTCCCCTCCGTGGGTAGGGGGTTGGTTGTCCCGGGGCCCGGTGATGGGGTAGGGATGGATGGCAGGCGGGTTACGGGGCCTGGTGAGGTGCAGGGTCGCGGGGGCAGCGCTGTGCCGTACGGCACGGTGGTACTCACTCAGCCCAATGATACACACAGAGTCTCTGATGAAACAAACGGCTGGATGGACGAGTCCCACAGGCGGCTGCGGTGGTAATGTAAGTCCTTTCCTGCACCTTCCGTACGCTCCTCCTGCACTCTGGTTTCCAGCTGGCTCCCCGATTCAGTACCGGTGGGCCACCGCCCAGCCCCGGCTGCCTACGGTTCCACCAGACGGTCTTCCCGGCTCTCGCAGACGGCCACTACCGTCTGCCTGACTCTCTGCTTGAGGGCCCTAGGCTCCAACCTAGGCCCCAGTCTGTGTCTGCCTTTCTCCAGACCTCCTCTCCCTTCCTCTCCTGGACTTGTCTGGACCTGCTTCCTGCCTCAGGCCAGCTAGACTCTTCCGTGGGCGTGCCTATCTGCTTGACTCCGCCCACCTAGTGTGTCTGTCTGAACCCGAGGGAAGGAATCAGGTTTCACTGGGGATGTCTGCTGTGAACTGCTGAGGGTGGGGGTGTGTTGATGTTGTGCTCTGTGGCCCCTGGCTTGTCCAGGGCGCCACAGTAACACCACTATACCAAATGGTCAACTGGTCCTGCCAAAACTTCCAAGCCCAAGTTCATCTCTTTTGGCTCAAAAATGTTACCTAATTGGCACATTGATATGTCTTCATTAAAGTGGTTGTCCATTTCTATATTTTCTTTTACAAATCTGCCCACAGTGGTTGTAACAGAAATAAAAAAAACACCTACCAGGACTGCTTTTCCACACCGCTGCCTGTGTTCCCCACCGGTCTCATTCCACTTACAGAGGGAAAAGTGACATGATTATCGCAGCTAGTCAGTGGTCTCTGGTAGCAGCAGTGACGTAGTGGCTGAGTTGGAAGAGAGAATTAGGAGACTTTCTTTTGACTAAGATGGAACATCACCGCTGCAGCCAATCACACTTTGTAGCCAGTCTGGTATTTTTTAATTCAGGTCAACCATTGGTTCATTTGTAAAAGAAAGTGTGATTAACCTCTTTAAGGATGACATAGTAATGTGTTAACTGGAGCAAACATTATAGGGTTTATAGATATTAGATGAATGTTAGCCGAACTTACCACGTTTGGCAGGACCGATTGACCACGTCCACTGAGTTGGTGTTAATTACATTACTTTGGTGTCTGTGTCCACAAGCAATCACTCGCAGTAGCTTCCATGTCTCATTCATGTACACCAAGATTACATGACCACTTTGGCCACATGACATAAAGATCGCAATGTTCCATTACTATATCTCATGTCATGATTGTCAATGTCCCCACTATCAAAACCTGCTGGATTTCTGGACTCAAGCCACATGTGACTGTCATTATTGCCAACATTATAAGTCATTTGTCTTTGTGGCTTACTTACTGCAATTTTTTGTTGTTGCTATTTTTACAGCCAAATCACAACACAATATTTGCACACCATCAAGTTGCAAGCGATTTGTACAAATATACAGTCATATGAAAAAGTTTGGGCACCCCTATTAATGTTAACCTTTTTTCTTTATAACAATTTGGGTTTTTGCAACAGCTATTTCCGTTTCATATATCTAATAACTGATGGACTGAGTAATATTTCTGGATTGAAATGAGGTTTATTGTACTAACAGAAAATGTGCAATTTGCATTTAAACAAAATTTGACCGGTGCAAAAGTATGGACACCTCAACATAAAAGTGACATTAATATTTTGTAGATCCTCCTTTTGCAAAAATAACAGCCTCTAGTCGCTTCCTGTAGCTTTTAATGAGTTCCTGGATCCTGGATGAAGGTATATTTGACCATTCCTGTTTACAAAACAATTCCAGTTCAGTTAAGTTTGATGGTCGCCGAGCATGGACAGCACGCTTCACATCATCCCACAGATGTTCAATGATATTCAGGTCTGGGGACTGGGATGGCCATTCCAGAACATTGTAATTGTTCCTCTGCATGAATGCCTGAGTAGATTTGGAGCGGTGTTTTGGATCATTGTCTTGCTGAAATATCCGTCCCCTGCGTAACTTCAACTTCGTCCCCTGATGAAGCTCCTCTGAGCGACACGCGTCGGGTCGGTGTCTACTCCCTGACACTCATATATGGTTCCCTGACTTGGGTGTTATTTCCCTGGACCCTCTGGGTGACTATCCACTTATTTGGTACCGTGCCTATATTATTTTATCTCTAGGTTACCTAGAACAACCTCTCTGGGTTCCTTGCAGGCTTGCTTTGCTATATGAAGCTGGTGGCGAAACGCGTCTGAGGTGCAGGGCGGCGTGTCAGGCAGGCTACTACGTTTTTTCCTGGTGGGCTATTATACCTCCCCGGTTTAACCCTTGTTACACTATGGATGATCTTGCTGGCCATACGAATGAATGGTTCTGATGGGCTACTGCATCATTCATTGCATGTGCCTTTATCTATTGGTAGCTCTCTGACAAGCATGTCTATTTCAGGTCAAGTGTGGAGTTTAATCATGATGTATTCAGCCGTTCATTATCTTGCCTACTATATATGAACTTGGATCTTAGAAATTTTCTATATACTCCTGCCTTGTGTCAGGTCCTCTGTGACCACTGTACGTGTCTGTCTAGGTTGCCCATTTGCTGCCTTATTATCATTATAACTGGGTGTGTATTATCATGCTTACATTATATGAAATTTAACTATATACACTATCTGTTATACTCATGCCCTGCAAGGCTTCCTGATTTTTGTGGTCTGTTTTATTCTGACATGCTGCCCTGACTGTCAGCACTTGGTTTTATGCACATTGCACTTTGTGTTGCACTTTTTTGTATCCCTTTGTAATATATGAATAAATTTTTCAAAATCTTACAATATTGTCTGTTCATAAGTGAGCATAATTTTTATATATGGAGGTCAATATAGGTTTCTTGCTTTGCTATATGCTTATTCTCTCCCTTGCACTGCTGTATCTGCATTGGTGTATTAGTACTTTATTATTGGGGCCATTACAATTGTTGGCTCCATTCAGACTGACAATTTTGGTCTGTACACTGACGTATATTGTCTTAGTCGGTTTCTATGTTTAGCTCCTGTATTGATATACCTGCATTGTGATATATATTGCATTAGCACTTTATTTGTGGTCCATGGGACAAGTGTCTTGCTTCTTTTAAATGTTTTTATGGTGTTTGCACTGAATTTTCCTTCAATAAATTCCATGTTATATTTTGCATATTTATCTAGTGAGTCGAGTGCTTCTTGCCTACTTCTTTTTCTCTTCTATACATATAGTCTGGTAGGCCTTGCACCCTCACTTTTTGTATTTTTGATACATTTTCTCTATGACTACAGCTGTGCAGCTCTGTCTCTTGCTTAGTACCAAACTTTTTCATATGACTGTATTTGTTTTGGGTTTTAACCCTTGGTGTTACGCTTGCCGATGTTGAGGTACAGGACAGGAGTTGACCCACTGGGCCAAAGGGGGACCCGGGCTCACTCTTATGTAGGAGGGGCTTAACTGAGCACCTTCCGAGTATGCGCCAAAGCATCAGATGGTGAGGGTGGGCTTCCCTGCCAGGTGCCATTCCCAGGGCAGTGTCCGGGACTGTGGCAGCTGACCCCAAGGCAGGGAGTTACGGACAGGTACAGTCTCTTTTGCTGGCAGGTGCAGGTGGATACCAGTGATGCGGACAGAAAGGCTGGTACAGACAGTTATGGAGGGTACGGCTGGAAGGGCAGGTGTAACAAGTACAGAAATCATGTGCTGGCCCTTTAAGAACAGGGAAGGTGTACACGTGCCCTAAGCGCGCTCATGGGGGACCTGTGCGGCATGCACAGGAGCCGGGGGCAGGAGGCAGAGAGAGTTCACATGGACGACCGCGGCAAGGCGGGAGAGGTCACAGGCAAGCCACGGCGGTATGTCGGTGTCCCTGCAGCAGGGGAGAGGCAGGATAGTGCAGAAATGCCAGCATTACACTAGGTTTACGAAAGGCGTTACACCTGCAAGTTTTGGGGGAAGAAAAATGAAGAAAAATGAAAGGAGTTGCTCAAAGTAAGCACAGTATGTGTATTTAACACCCATAGCTGCCCCAAACTGCTATTAACTAGTGATGAGCAGACTCGCAGATAAAACGATCAGACACTCTCTGGGGGTCAGTATCGTGGTATAAAAATAAATAATACAATTGGCATAGGGTCCCCCATAGCATGATGTCCAGCACAGATAAAGCATACAGCAATTTTCATGCAGGACAATGCCCCCTGTCACACAGCAAAATGGGTAAAGCAGTTCGTTGAAACAGAAAACATTGAAACAATGAAATGGTGAGCTCAGAGTCCTGATCTAAACCCAATAGAAAACCTCTGGAAAATCCTTGGTTATAAAGTTAGGCCAAGAAACCCACAACAGTCAAAGAACTGTGGAAGAGACTGGAGGAAGAGTGGACCAAAATCCCACCAGAGCAGTGTGAGAGACTAGTGATGTCCCGTGGCTGCGGATGTGCTGAAGTCATTCACAGCGATGGCCTGTACACGTCCTACTGATTGGTGACTGTTGTTACCTTCAGAAAATTTACTTATAATCTTTCTCTGTGCGACAGTCATTGCTGTTCTCCAATTATGATCATCACGTTTTGGACAAAATAAAGGTTTTATGTTGATAAATCTTGCATCTTTTGTAAAGCACTGTTCTCGTGGCATGGTGCACTCCTTACAAAAAAAAAAAAAAAAATATTGATCAATGTAGATTACATTATTTCTGAAAAAAAGCAAGTGATCATACATTGTTCTCTAATTTTGATCTCCAGTGTACAAAACCAAATAAATAATGCTGGGATGTTAAGTACAATGTAAAGAAAACAACAATGCAATGATTTTGCAAATGTCTTCTAGCCGTAGTTTATTCACAACAGCACATAGAACACAGATCACAAATTGAAAATGAGAAACTTACAATTTAATCTGAAAAAAATTAACTCATGTAAAAACTGATGGCAGAACATTGAAAAACATATTGATAGGGAATTCAGATTGTGATCCGCAGTGGGGACAGTGATGATAATCTCTGTAAAGCGCGTCAGAATTTGTTGGCGCTATATAAGTAAATGTATAATAAATAAAAAATATATATAAAATAGACTTAAAAAAGGCACAAATAGAATAATTAATTATACAAAAAAAAATTAAAAGAAGTATGCCAAGAAAAGGGATCACCAAATGTCAATCCGTTTTAAATTATATGAAAAGACAAAAGACTACAAGTGAGCCCTCTCGGGCAGGGTCCTCTCTCCTCCTGTACCAGTCTGTGCCTTGTATTGATCATGATTGTTTTTATTATATATGCCCCTTTTCACATGTAAAACTCCATGGAATAAATGGTGCTATAATAATAAATAATAATAATAATAATGATATAAAAAATAGTTAAAGAGGACCAATCACCAGGATTTTCCTATATAAGCTAAAGTCAGGCTGATTCTATACATACCTTTAGTGGTCAGCTCGGATGTTTAGGTTTTGAAACCCAAGAAAGTAAAGTTTATAAAATGAGCTGCTTGTTGAGTGACAGTTGCACTGGAGCAGATAATATATTCATAGTTATCCCCTCCCCCTGTTAGAATTAGCATAAGTATTATACAAACGACTCACTTTGTTGCTGCACCTGTGTGAGGTCATACCCATGTGACCTGTATCCAGCTTTGTTAGCTGAGGGCCCGCCCCTTCTGGTCACATGGGTATGACCTCACAGGTCCAGCAACAAAGTGAATTGTTTGTATAATACTTATGCTAATTCTAACAGGGGGAGGGGATAACTATGAATATATTATCTGCTCCAGTGCAACTGTCACTCAAGAAGCTGATGATTTTATAAACTTTACTTTCTTGGATTTCAAAACCTAAACCTCCGAGCTGACCACTACAGGTACAGTATGTATAGAATCAGCCTGATAGTGCCAGTATAGCACTGGTTTAGCTTATATTCGAAAATCCTGGTGATTGGTTCCCTTTAAAAATGCCAATAGGCTATATTTACAAAACCAGGGGTGTCCACAATAGAGCAAACACCTATCCTCATCTGCCAAAGTAACAGCAATAAAAAGAATATTTGGAATACTACAATAAGACATCAATGTCTATAGAAATGTTATAACAGCATGAAGTGATGGTTAACCTGACATGAATATGACAACTTCAAAATTAATAACCATTAGTAAAAATGCATAAGTTGATGTGCCTCAAAAAAATAATAATAGCTAATAATATAACGCCAACACCACCTAACCACCAGTTCAAATGTCCATAGAGGTCTTTTGAAAATAAATAACTAAAGTGTAAAGAGTGGAACAATGAACCTGTGAGCTAGGCAATAATGAGATGACAACCTCACGTGTTTCACCACCAAAATTGTGGCTTCTTCAGGGGTGCAGTAAGTTCCTTTGTCTCAAAGTAGCCTGTATATACAGATTAGTTAAATGCATTAAGTTAATTTCATTTACCATGTGTGGGAGGCAGCGAGGTAAGACCACAAGTGGTGTAGGCATCCAGGTGAGCACATTGTATCTTGTTTGTGCAAACACGAAGTCTTGACAAAAAAATACCAAAAACATGGATGGTAATTGGGATAAAAATTCCTACAAAAGGGGCAAACCCAATAGCAACAACCAAAAAATGGGCATAAAAAATTCCAAGAAGATGTTAATAAAATGTATTTCTTTATTAATAATTACAAAATCCATATTAAAATGTAAAAATAGCCATATCAAATGATTGTACAATAGCAAGGAAGTAGCCAAGTATACAGGTATAATATAATCAAGGATCAATGTCCTGGATACAAATAAAAATAGATCTATTCATATACAGTAGTCAGTTAGGAGGAAAAAGATAATATATATTCATGTCTATACTGGCCACAACAGATGGCTCAGAAAACATTCAGACTGGCAAACACAGCAAGTGAGAAGCCAGAGGATTAAATTCACATCCTTGTGACCAAAAGATTATACAAAGTAATTACCCATCACAACGCTGTATCCCGGCTCACACCCGTGCGCCCTGACGCACATTTCGCAGATGCTTCTTCAGAGGGCAGGCCTCCCCCTCTGAAGAAGCGTCTGCGAAATGTGTGTCGGGGGTACTGTATATGAATAGATCTCTTTATATTGTCCCCAGGACACTGTTTCTTGATTGTATTATACCTGTATACTTGGCTACTTCTTTGCTATTGGTCCTTACCTTATACCCTGTATGTTTTGTACAAAGTTTTGATATTGCTATTTTTACATTTTAATATGGCTTTTGTAATTATCAATAAAGAAATATATTTTTACTAACATCTTCTTGGCATTTTTATGCCCATTTCTTGGTTGTGCAAACAGGAAGTATAAATAAAGTTAGTATTATTGAATCCAGTAATAAAAATAAAGGGAGTGTATATAGTGAGTTCAAGGTGCGCATGCACAAGCATATCAATAATGTTAGTTTGAAATCAATATTCAAAGTGCGCTTATCAATGTGCATCAATAAAGCTATGTGACAATGACAGACTGCGCATGCGCAGAAACCATCCAAGCAAATAAATCATTCATCATATGACAACAATAAGAAAGATTGCTCAGCAACAAAGAGGATGCACGCACAGAGGATAAGGTGCGTAAGGAAACAAGCAAAGATAATTAAGCAATAATATTGGTCAATAGAGAGTGCTTGTGTAGCACCCACGAGGCAGGGGTTAAATTTACTCGTCGCTGGGCTGGTGATGTCAGGTCTGTGAATGTCACGGGTGGCCCTGCCCAGCTTCGTGTCCCTGAGGTGTACAATAAAAGGGGGATGAAGGATGGGATGATGGTGGGGAGATGATGACGGTATTGGGAGTTGTGGTTGTCTCGTGATGCTACCTGCGGTATGCGGCCAGGGATTAGCCGCCGCTGAGGTCGCTGTCCTCTGGGGCAGATTGTGTTGCAGCTAGGATAGTTCAGCTTCCCGCATGTGAAGCAAGGCCCCAGGGAGGATGATGGAGTCCGTTGGCGCCAAAGTGCGGGGCGACAGCAATGAGAGGCTGAGTCAGCTGCTGCGGTTTCAGGTCTTTTTACTCACAGTTCAAGTGCTCCCTCAGGTTACCGGTCTCTGCCGTCATGGGCCCCAGACGATCCCGGATAATTCGGAGGTCACTGCCGGTGTTCCCACTGTGTGTCCTTTCTGGTCGGAGTCCCTCCAATCCCGTAGATGGAATGTGGAATGGGCTGCGGGTGTTTCTTGCACTCGCCGCAGACCCTGGAATGCCCGGTAGCTTTAGATAACCCGGGCTGAGCTGCCTGCTCCAAGCCACAGGTCTTGTAGTGCTCCCAGAAGTGTGAAGGTAGAGAGAATATGCCTGGACCAAAGTCCCGACTGTGTTCCTCATCCCAAGCTGTGTCCGGGGCTAACTATGTGTGAAGATGCTCCTTCCTTTTCCCTAAATGGTGCCCGCCCCCCAGGTGGTTGTCCTAGGGCCCGGGAAAGTCCCATGCCTCATGATGGCCACCCCCCAGTCTACCCTAGCCTATCCTAGTGAGAAAGCACCTAACTGTGTGTGGTTTGTGAATGTGGTGAACACCAGCAATTAACCTCTTCCTTACCCGGGATGAGTATTGCACCTTAAGTGAGATGCAGTGCCCTGTGGCGAAGCCTCAGGGGCGCCATACTTGTTTATGGAAGCAGATAAACAAATAGTTTATACAGTAAAAAAGATTTCTATATACAGAAGGAAAGGCTTATCCATGATGGCGCATATATGAAAAGAAGTAATAAAAAAATTATTAATAATGAAATAAAATAAATAAAAATAAGCCATACATAAGGAATATGTGAGAATAATATAGATATTGAAAAATATTTGTTTTACTGTGGATAAATATGAAATAAAAATAGAGAAAAATAAATACAATAAAAAAATGAAAGTCTCAAGTATATTAGTTTGAACATAAAGACAGAACCTGGTAAGTGAAATAGTAGAGCCGACCATCTAAAAAAGCCGAAAAACGATGCAGTATCCCACAAGTATATACTATATATTAAGCATAAGCATGAGCATAAAAAATAAATAAATTAGAGAAAAACTATTGATGTTTTAGGCATAATTCTAACAGAAAAATGCAATAACACTGACCCCATATAAATATATACTATCATTACAAATATTGCAGAACGGAAACTGACAAACTTTTTGTGCCACCAAAGATGAGTATTTTTTTTTATTTATTTTTTTTAATGTAAGGGTGATGAAAGGTTAGGCCTAATTTGGGAAATATTATGACCAAGAATCTAAAATTGTGAAGCAGTAAAACAATCTATACGTATATGCAAGCATATATAAAAAATAATATATTGTGAAGATAATTGTCAAAAGGTGACGTTGTCCATTTTATGTGATGAAGCTGATAAATGATTGCCCAGTAGAGAAACTAGAACAAAAAAATAGAAAGGCAACACACAAGGGAACAAAAATTGTTGAAAAATATTACTTGCTCTTACAAATTCAGATTTACATTGTACCATGCTGATGGGACAATCAGAAATTGGAAAAAGCAGAATATATCAATGAGCCCTTGTGGTTAGGTGTCATTAGTCATCGGGAATGGCTAGACTCAAAGGGAAAACAAAAACAGATGAGAAACAGCAAAAGAAAAAAAACGTGTCAGTTCACCCTTACATCCTCATATGAGGTCTCCTAAAATCCGTACGAAAAGGCCTGGGTCTGGTCCGATGGAACAAATGTAGAAGAAATCTGTCAATAAAGGAGAACCAGTATTAAAGATTTAAAATTAGTCAGCTTTAATGTCCAGTATTAAAACATACAAGCAGACAGTGGCATTGAAAAAAGGTATATTCAGATTATCATGGTGCACCCCTAAAAACAAACGTGTTTCGGCAGTGCCAGCAATTAAGGCATAGCCACTGGCACTGCTGAAATTGGTCTTCCAAATGGACAATGACCCGAAGCACACTGCCAAACTGGTTACAAAGCGGCTTAAGGATAACAAAGTCAATGTTTTGTAGTGGCCATCACAAAGCCCTGATCTCAATCCTTTTGAAAACTTATGGGCAGAGCTGAAAAGACCGGTGCGAGCAAGGATACCTACAAACATGGCTCAGTTACACCAGTTCTGTCAGGAGGAATGGGCCAAAATTCCTACCGAAAATTGTGAGAAGCTTGTGGAAGGAGATCCAAAACATTTCACCCAAGTCATACAGTGTAAGGGCAATGGCACCAAATACTAATGAAATGTATGTAAACTTTTGACTTTGCAGAAAGAAATAAAAATGCCTTTAAACTTTCTCTCTCTCTCTCATTATTCTGGTGTAGCGCCCCTGAGGCCATCAGGGAGCTACAAGGTACTGCATCCCCACCAGGATGTAGGGCCTACCCCCTTGGGACCCAGAAGACCAGTGCCAGTACCAACCAAACACACCAGATAATCCCTGTTTTCCCCAAAATCCCCATAGACTGGTACTAGGCTAGGGTGGGACCAATGGATGGCTGCCTAGAGGTGGAGCCAATCCAGTCCACTAGACAACCAGGTGGGAAGGGCAGACAGTGGACAGAAAGACAGTTAGTTAGTCAGTGACAGTGAGAGAGAGAGGAAGGACTGTCAAGAGTGCAACAGTGACCTGAGGGCCCAGGCGGTTAGTTGCCGGTGGAGTACGGTGGAGTACTCCCGGAACTACGCACCAACGGGGTACAGAATCCTAGGTCAGTCAAACGCTGCAGGCAGACCTGATAAAATCTGCACAGTGAGGGGACTATCAAGGACCTCATTGAGCTTGAAGTTCGGGACACAGTAGCAACAGGAGAACCGGGGACAGGACCAGAGACTCCAACCCCACAGGGTTCATGCTACCGTCATACGGACTGCTGTAAAGAGACAACCAGGAGGGGACCCCCAGCCGCTCCAAGACAAGGGGACCCACCAAAGACAGGTGCAGGGGAAAGAAGCCACCAGGTCATAAAACCGGCATTGGGACTAAGGGGACCTGCAGTTAAGACCAGCCGGCCTCAGGTGACCAGTACCAGCTTGGAGTGAGTAAAAGAACCAGTTACGCTGAAACCCCTTGTGTGGCCTACCTTCTTTTAACACCCATCTGCATAACCTATCCTCTGGGGCCCGGCCCTGCTTGCGGAGGGCCTAACATCCAGGCTGCCACCAACACCAGCCCTAGTAGTAAAATCTGCGCAGCGGCGGCTCCATCCTCATAGCCGCAAACCGCAAGTGGCGTCACGTGTGAACATTATTCAAATTCCCTGTAAATATTCCCCCCCTTTTAAAAAGCACCCCAGGGCAACGGCCACCAAAGTGACATTCCCCAGTTATACGCCGCCCGGGACCGAGTACCCTATAACCCTGGGCGATACACTGGCATTTGGCAAATATAAATAATTTTGGTTCCTAATTGACCTAAACCAGGAAAGGTTTATTCTGATTTCATGTCAGATGGTGAGAAAAACCTGCAGATGTGTCTTTATAGAGAGCGGAGGGAAACTTCTGGTTTCAACTGTACATGGACCCATAGACTTATTATTGGGCCCATACACCGTTCTGTGTGCACGGTGCATACGATAGCTGTGCACATCAGAGCCATGCAATCGGTGGGGGTCTTGGTACCCCCGACCCCCATAAATCGTGAGATTTTTGCTGTATCTATAATGTAGAATAAAATTCTATAATGACTGTTACAGTTTAAGCCACATTAATCCGGACCATTAGAAAGCAAAGCTGTTGTACGAGGGCCTACTCTAGTGTTTGATGTCGGTGCTCTTATCTCAGTATGTATGGTCAGTCATTGAACATTGAATACAGCTTTTGCCGTCACTCGGTTGCTAATTGTTCTTAATTTGCAGTGAGATCCTCAGTGATCATGTATTTTTCCACCATCTCAATATTTTATTTAAAATAGATCAAAACTCCTGATCTAAAAGTGAAATGGGAAATAATAGTGTAACCTAACGGGACTTACTGGATATTACTAAGAAACACCAAGCAGCAAAGACAATAGGAAGACAAAAGCCTATGATGTTCTGACTAGTCCCCTGCTGGTATATTATTGTGGCGCCCCTGTGGTTAGGCGCTACAGGGGAATACAGCACCTTAACATCAAGGTGCAGGGCCCTTTGGTCACAGGTGAAAGAGAGAGGAAGTGCAGAGATATTAGATTGAGTAACATAGACTCAGCAGCCTCTACCTTCATATTCCTGGGACTGTTTATATAGTAGGTCCATAGGGGGGTGGAGCCTAGCTGAGCGTGAGACGCGACGTGGTTGCCAGGACGACTGGGTAACAGTTAGTCAGTTAACAGTCAGTCAGTAAGGAGTGACAAGAAGAGACGAGAGTAAATTGATGACTGAAAGAAGGGCTAGAAATAACATAGGCCCGACGTCCTGAGCGAGGGTACCCCGAAAGAAAAGAAAGACACAGGAAAAGGGGTAACCCAGACTGAAAGGGGACGCTTTAGGTCTGGCGAGAGCCGACTGAAGAGTACAGGTCGACACAGGTATAACGGAACCGAGGAGGTTTGTCAGGTTTATCCCCAAACCATTGACCATTAACTTGGGATCCTAAATAAGAGGAGTCCCGGTACCCATCTAGAGTCTGACTACTAACCCCAAGCCGAGTTCACAACGTTTTTGCGGGATAGATAAAGAAACCGTGCAGCATCAGACCCCTGAGAAAACCAGTGACGAGAGGGTTAAAGAGGGAGTCACAGAGCCCTCAGAGCAGGGACCAAGAAAGAGACAAGGAAAGGTTACCTCAGAGAGAGACTCTGTCATTAAATCTCCTCCGAAACTTATGACCATTGGCCTTCTGGTAACCAAACTGTTTCTGCTGTGTACTGTGCAAAACAAACCAGATGCCAGTAAAAAGGACTTGTTTGAACTGATGTGAATTCGGTGTGTCGTCTCTCCGCCGTTCGACAGGACCCTGCGACATCAGAGAAGAAGGCAGCCATCACCACTTGGTCGCTTCCCTCCTGGTCAGCGACCCTCCGCCCTGAGCTAAAATAGCTCCACCTGTGGGGAGCTGAGAGATCTTAAGCTGCCGTCACCATCGCCTCAGAGGCCGGCCGCGGGCAGTGCTGGTATATCCCGCTTACCAGACACCACAGGTGGCGTCACGTATATCCCCAAAATTATCCCTGTACCCCATTCCACAGCCGCAGAGTGAGCGCCCAGGGCACGAAGCCGGGACCGACCACCTGTGATATCCCCATCGAGAGTAAAGTATCCGTAGTCCCGGCGCCAGAGTACCCCCCTATCGAAAACCATGATGGTCGACTCATTATGCCATTAGGTCACAGGGACTCGGCTTCCAAGGTAATGTCAGATTGACATGCCGCATTGTCATTGCAGCCTACACTTTTTCTTTTTGCTGTTTTATGCTTTTTTTAACTTCTTATTGAACTTCCAGGAACTACAACATGGGGCAGGAAAAACCTGGTGACAGATTCCTATTAAAGAGCAGCTAAATCCTTGGTAAGTGATTTTTATATTTTGTGGTCCTCTTTATTGCAAGTAGATCAGTGGGGGTCCAGATCTTGACACCCCCATCAATCTAAAAAAAACCTCAATAACGCGCATCATGTTTTCTTTTTTATCCACACTTCGCTATATATGTTTCATGGATGACAGACAGTCATGTGGTTTCTGACAGTAGAAGGTCACAGCTAGAGCTGGTCGAACCCGCAGAAAACTGGGACCGGCGGGTCCCTGCTGATTTGAAAAAAAAAACCAAAAACATATCTGGTTTGGAATCTGGTACCCATATAAGTCTATGGGAACTAGAATCCGGAGATTAAAAATGTTGGTAGATGGAAATAGGGGGTAGGAACGCGCGCGGTGTACTCACTGAACCTCCGTCATGGCGGCAAGCTACTTCTGGAGCCGAAAATTAACCCTCATTGAATATTCCCTGCTTTACCCGCCCACCGATGCATGTAATTGGTTGCAGTTAGACGCGCCCCCACCCTGAGTGGCAGCGTGGCAGCTGACTGCAACCAATCACAGGCACCAGGACGGCCGGTGGGTGGGGAAAGCAGTGCAAGTGTCTGTGGGTCAGTATCGTGGTATAAAAATAAATTAATAAATAAAAACAATTGGCGCAGGGTCCCCGTATTCTGATATCAGCACAGATAAAGCCCACGGCTGCAGCCCCCAGCAGTCTGGGTTTATGATGGCTGTGTATCAAAATAAAGCCGGAGCCACATACTTGCACGAGTCTTGCATCGCATCACCCGGCAGCAGCACACTCTCTTGACAGGAGCGTGCATCTGCATAGAACAATATGCAGCCGACCTGCTCCTGTCAGGGTGATGTGATGCGAGACTCGTTCAAGTTCCTTGCAAGTGTGACTCCGGCCTAAAAGGAACCGCATTCTTTTTTTTTTAAATTATTTAAATAAATAATTTTAAAAAATGGAATGCGGTCTCCTCAATTTTCATACCCAGCCAAGATAAAGCCAGGTGGGGGCTGTTACTTTCAGGCTGGAGAGACCCAGCCTAAAAATATCAGCCTCCAGCCGCCCGGAATTGCCGCATCCATTAGTGCGCACGCTGCTTTTTTTCCTGCTTTTTTGCTGCTTTTTTGGCTTCAGTTTTGTCAGCAGAACTTTCTGACATCTGACTTCCCAGCAAAGTCTATGAGAAGTCAGATTTGTCATGCGCACACTGCAGTTTATTTGTCAGCGTTTTTTTTGTCAAAAGTTTGTGACAAAAAAAATGCACCATGTTCATTCTTCCTGCGTTTTTGTCAACATTTGTCACCCATTGAAATCAATGAGGGCATCAAAAACGCAGGAAAAATGCATGCTAATCAAAAGTGGTGCATTTTACCTGCCTTTTACCTGCGTTTTTGCTAGCAAAAACGCAGGTGATTTGTCAGGAAGTGAGGTCAGGCAAGTGGTCCCGTCCCGTCCTCCACGTGTTCCCCGAAGTACCGCTGTCCCCAGGGGAGATGATGTGGAGGACGGGACTATCAGCAGCGGCAGCGAGAGGGGGATGGACATTGGCAGCTGAAAACATTGATTTTTCCCTCTTGCTGCTGCCGCCGCCGCTGGTAGTCCCGTCCTCCACGTGTTCCCCGAAGTACCACTGTCCCCAGCGTGCACGCACAGGGGGGATGATGTGGAGGACGGGACTATCATCAGCGGCGGCAGCGAGAGGGAAAAATCAATGTTTTCAGCTGCCAACGTCCATCCCCCTCTCGCTGCCGCTGCTGATAGTCCCGTCCTCCCCGTGTTCCCCGAAGTACCGCGGTCCCCGCACAGGGGAGATGATGGACCCCTCTCACCGCCACCGCCGCCGCCGCTGAAAGTCCCGGGCTCCACGCTCCTGCCGCCGGCTCAACGCTCCTGCCGCCGGCCGGCTCCACGCTCCTGCCGCCGGCCGGCTCCAGGCTCCTGCCGCCGGCCGGCTCCACGCTCCTGCCGCCGGCCGGCTCCAGGCTCCTGCCGCCGGCCGGCTCCAGGCTCCTGCCGCCGGCCGGCTCCAGGCTCCTGCCGCCGGCCGGCTCCAGGCTCCTGCCGCCGGCTCCACGCTCCTGCCGTCGGCTCCACGCTCCTGCCGCCGGCTCCACGCTGTAGCGCGATCAGCTGAGCTGTCAGAGGTTACTCGCGGCCACCGCTGGATTCAGCGGTGGCCGCGGGTAACCTCGGTGACAGCTCAGCTGATCGCGCGGCTGTCTTCAGATGCTGTGTGGAGGTGACAGGAGCGGCGGTGTCTGCTGCTTCTCCGGTCACCTCCATGCAGCACTGCTGGAAGCGACGCTGGACCATGCTGGATTACGCCGGACATGGAGGGCTTTGTCGGGGTTAATAAATTGGTAATGAGGGAATGTGTTAGTGTTTTTTATTTCTAATAAAGGATTTTTCGGGTGTGTGTGTTTATTTACTGTAATTTACAGATTAATCATGGAAGGAATCTCGGGGAGACGCCTGACATGATTAATCTAGGACTTATTGGCAGCTATGGGCTGCCAATAACTCCTTATTACCCCGATTTGCCAACGCACCAGGGTAAATCGGGAAGAGCCGGGTACAGCCCCAGAACTGTCGCATCTAATGTATGCGGCAATTCTGGGCGGCTGCTGGCTGATATTGTTAGGGTGGGGGGCTCCCCATAACGTGGGGCTCCCCATCCTGAGAATACCAGCCTTCAGCCGTATGGCTTTATCTGGCTGGCATTAAAATTGGGGGGGACCGCACGCCGTTTTTTTTAATTATTTATTTATTTCTAATTTTTTTTTTCCAATTCAACAAGCTTTATGGGCTTGTTTGAACTGAAAAATACATGAAACAATTGTTGACAAAACTGCAGCCAAAAACGCACCAAAAAAGCAGCAAAAATGCACCAAAAAAGCACCTACATTTTTTGTGACATTTCCAGGCTCTCTCTGACAAGGTGCAGTTTTGGCTGCAGTTTTGGCTGCAGTTTGTGAACACGAAAAAGAAGCAGCGTGCGCATGTAGCCTAAGATGTGACAAGCTCGGCGCTTTAGCGGCTCTTCCCGAATGCCCTGATGCGGTGGCAAACAGGTAATAAGGAGTTTATAACAGCGCACAGCTGCTACTAAACCCTAGATTAGTGATGGCACAGGCGTCTATGAGACCCGCATCAATAATCTGTACGTGAAAGTAAATAAACACAAACACCGAAAAAATCCTTTATTTAGAATAAAATCCAAAAACCACCATCTTTCACCTCTTTATTAACTCCAACACACCCCTGCAGGTCCAAAGTAATCCACACGAGGTCCCATGATGATTCCTGCTCTGCTACATCTGAATATCACAGCAAGCGGCCATAGAACAGCATGACTGCCCGCTGTGACTGCACAATGAATGTGCTGTGATGAACAGTGACTGGATGCAGGGAGACGCATCACACAGGCTGGGGGCGCATATGACTGCAACCAATCACAGAGGCCAGATCAGCCGGTGGGCGGGGAACGCCATGCATATGAAATGTGCAGCCCAGGGAGGCCTCAGGAGCAGTGTACAGCCGGGCCGGAGCCTTGGTAAGTATGACGCGCTCGTTTCGTTCTTTTCTTTATTTCATCATTATTATTTTTATTTTCTCGAGTTCCAGACAACTTTGAAACCGTGCGGATCCAGATTTTTTCAGTCCAGGTCTGCCCAGCCTTATGCGGGCGTCACACGAGACGATCTGTCGTGCGATATGTCATTGGTGTCACGGTTTTTGTGATGCACATCCGGCATCGTTTGTGACGTCGTCCCGTGTGACACCTACGAGCGTCTGTAAACGATCGCAAATCGGTTACGAATCGCGAATCGTTGACACGTCGCTCATTTTTAAAAAATCGTTTATTCTACTTTGCGCTGGTTGTTCATCGTACCTGGGGCAGCACACATCGCTCCGTGTGACACCCCGGGAACGATGAACACAGCTTACCTGCGGCCCGGCAGCAATGCTGAAGGAAGGAGGTGTGTGAGATGTTTACGTCCCGCTCATCTCTGCCCCTCCGCTTCTATTGGCCGGCCGCTGTGTGACGTCGCTGTGACGACGAACGTCCCACCCCCTTCAGGAAGTGGACGTTCGCCGCCCACAGCGAGGTCGACCGGGAGGCAACTACGTGTGACGGGAGTTTAACGACTTTGTGCGCCACAGGCAACTAATTGCCCGTGACGCACAAACGACGAGGGCGAGTATGATCGCTCGTACAATCGCTCGATAGATCGTACCGTGTGACGCCCGCATTAGTCACAGCGTTTGGCTGCGCATAATGCTCTCTGACTTTCTGTTGTTCCTGCTGTTAGTATTCATATTACTAGGTGAATTTCCTGCTAGATTTTCATCTATTCTATTTTAGGACCCAGGGGAGCTAAACTTCTATCCAGCTGCTGATTATCAGTATTCCCCTTATGCTTAAATACTCCCATCTTCCCTGGACTGGTGCTGGTGATATTATTCAGTTCATTCAAGCTCTAGTTGCAAGCAGGTGTCTTGTGCTCATCTGTGGTGTTCTTGCTGGTTTGGTCAGGTCACCATCTCCCCCTTCCCTTCTTACCTTTCGCCGCTCGCTTAGTACTTGCCTGTACCTAGCATGACAATATGAGCGCGCCTGTCTCCTGAACATGACACTTTTCAAAGGGTTTTTAGTGACCAGTGGGGGTCTCAGGACCCAGGACCCCACTGATCTGCTTGTAGTTTAAAGGACATCAAAATATGGGAAACTTACCAAAGCTTTACAACGGATATAAAAAGTCCACACATTCATGTTCAATTGGCAGGTTTTATCATGTAAAAAGTGATACCAAGAAGAATAATTGCAGAACTTTTTCCACCTTTCGGTTAAGTTCCCACAATTAATTTTGGTGAGATTTGTACACTGCAAACTTCCGTTAAGCAAAATACGCGGCATCTTACAATTCCAGCAAAGTGATTGGGATTTATAGAAATATTGTGTCCACTCTAATTTTCCTTTATACAGTATATATACTTTTTGTTTAGCGTAAACTGAACTGCGGTGCATGTTTCAAATCCGCAACGTGTCCATTTCTCTTGCTGGTACACTGACTTTCATGTGCAGATTTTCTCCATAGACTTGAAAAGATGCAGAAAATGCAAAAAAAGCATATATAGAAATATACTAATAACTTATCTAAACCACGCATAACTATATCAATAAAGTTTGGTCAAAACCAAATAATAGAAAGTATCAAGAACAGCAGCTTAATATAAAATATGGAACACCAAATAGTAACGAAAACCGCTGCGTCATAAACAAAATAACGCATGTAAAAAACAAACTTAAAAACACAATAAAAAAAAACAGAACTAACTTAATTTACCTAATAAGTGCAGAAAATGTACTCTAAATTCTCATCGTGGGAACTTAGCCTTAATGTCACTGATAATCTGTACAAATCCGTTGAGAAACAAACTCAAATCATTATGAGGGAAGAAGTGAAAATAACAAAACTAAAATAATTTGGCTGCATAAGCTTGCGGACACTCTCTTATAAGGCTAGGTTCACATTTCCGTTGTTTTGCATCAGTCACATGCGTTGCTTGACGCATGTGACGAATGCATTGTACAACGGATAACAAAGAAAAGAAATTAATCGTCGGACTCCATTGTGTGCGGGGGGGGCAGAGTTCGGGGGGCGGAGGTGAGGACGTCAGTGCCGCGGTCTGCATGGCTGGGGACAGGTGAGTGTGTGTGTGTGTGTACGTACATGCGGAGTGCAGGAGGGGGCGGAGCGCGAGGGGGCGGAGCCGAGCGGGGCCGTGGAGCTGAGGACGTCAGTGCTGCAGGGACTGCAGGGCTGGGGACAAGTGAGTGTGTGTGTGTGAGAGTGTGAGTGTGAGTGTGTGTGTACACATGCGGAGTGCGGGAGGGGGCGGAGCTCAGCGGGGAAGTGTCAGCCTCCTTGCACACTGTATCCAGGATAAATATCGGGTAACTAAAAGCAAAGCACTTTTTGCTTGGTTACCCGATATTTATCTTGGTTACCAGCGTACACCGCTTAGCGCGGGCTCCCTGCACCCGTAACCACTGTAAATATCGCGTAACTAACCAAAGCACTTTGCTTGGTTACCCGAAGTTTATCCTGATTACGGGGGCAGGGAGCCAGATAGAGCATGCACAGCAAAATCCTACGGATCGCGCTGCTCAAAAAACGTTACAGGCTGCGTTGCTCCCGCCCGGTGGTCAGTTAAAAAACAACTGACCGCGACGCAGCGGATGCAACGCAGCATCATCAGTCGCAATCCGTCACTAATAGAAGTCTATGGGGAAAAACAGGATTCCTGCAAAATATTTTGCAGAATACCGTAATTCTTCAAGGCGACGGATTGTGACTGATGCAAAACAACGGAAGTGTGAACTTAGCCTAAGGCTAGGTTCACATTTCCGTTGTTTTAAATCCGTCAGGTCCGTCAGCGACGGATCAGTCGTTTTTTAGTTGTCAACTGATGCAACGGATGTGTTTTTCACAGGATTCCTTTCACAGGAATTTCTCTATTGTTGTAATCATCCTGTGTATTCTCACGTTCGTGCCTCTTTATGGTGCACTGGTATATAACACTATCGTTGTCATCATTCTGTGTATTCTCACTTTCTTGCCTCTTTATGGTGCACTGGTATATATATATAACACTATTGTTGTAATTGTCATGTCTATTCTGACTTTCATGCCTCTTTATGATGCACTGGTATATAACACTATTATTGTAATCGCCCTGTCTATTCTCAGTTTCGTGCCCCTTTATGGTACACTGGTATCTAACTCTATTGTAATCGTCCTGTGTATTCTCACTTTCGTACCTCTTTATGGTGCACTGGTATGTAACACTATTGTTGTAGTCGTCCTGTATATTTTCAGTTTCATGCCTTTTTATGGTACACTGGTACATAACACTATTGTTGTAATTGTTCTGTGTAGTCTCACTTTTGTGCCTCTTTATGGTGCACTGGTATGCAACACTATAGTTGTAATCATCCTGTGTATTCTCTCTTTCGTGCCTCTTTATGGTACATTAGTACATAACACTATTGTTGTAATCATCCTGTGTATTCTCAGTTTCGTGCCTCTTCATGGTGCACTGGTATATTGTTGTAATAACAGATTTCATGGACACGATTGGGGATTTACTATTCCCGCAAGTGGAGGATGACAATAAAAGCTGCCCCTGTGTTTCCCTTTCCTAGATGTTCCATGTCAAGCAGCATTTATTCCTACAGAACGAGCGGAGTGTAATAATCACCCAGCAAGTCATGCTGTTTATTTTCACACCATTTGCCAGCTCGGGGCACGATAAGTTTCTTCTTAGATAATACTCTCCTTGTAGATCTATTATTCTCACCACAAGAGGAACATTGCAGTCACTTCATTGTTCATCTCATTTTACAGGAATGAAATACTTGGTTAAAAATAAAATAGTGCGAAAGGAAAACAGGGAGGTGAAAAAAGGGTCCTACGATCACATCATCTGCAGGAACAATTGCTGAGTGATGCCGCTCTAAATAATACTAAATAATAAAGCGCAACAGAATTACTGATTGTTATTGAAAAAAATGACTTGTATTTTCCAAAATGGAAATACTTAGAAATGCATGAATATATTATGAATTGGCCATTACCATTTTCTTTGTTCAGGCATGTCTCTACATACTCGCCACGCTTTTTGGACAATGTCTCATTGTGAAGGGACACAGCTCACTGTCAATTTACAGATACATTTTCTGGAGGAATAACAGAGGAACACCGACTTGTTATTTTTTGGGGAATTAAAGTATTTTCTCTAATATACATGTCAGAAAAGCTAAGCGATCCTCTTAAAAATGAGGTTAATTAAAACAAACATTGGTGGCATATTGTTATGATATATCACCAATGTCTAAATGACAAGTGACTACCTGCTACAACCACTACTGACGGTTAATATGAATCCTTAACCTTAAGACATTGCAATTTGGCTTCGGAAAACTTTTTCTGTATATAGCTTAAATATAAGTGCAAAAGGGTTCATTAAATTAATTAGTCAAAAAATATAAGGGTAGAGTCACGTTACCTCTCGGGTGTGCACTGAACATACAGTGATCACATCGTGGGATGCTTCTCTAGGACAGGTGCTTGGGATCCTTACGTTGAACAGGTGCGTGTTATCCTCACCTAGGACAGGGGCATAGGATCCTTACTTGGACCACGTGCCTAGGATCCATACCTAGGATTCTTGTCAAGGACAGTTGCTTAGGATCCTTACCTGGTACAGGTCCGTAAGATTCATACCTACGACAAGTGCATAGGATGCTCACCAAGAGCAGGTGGATAGGATCCTTACCTAGAACAGATGTGTAGGAAAAATACCTATTACAGGTGCTTAGGATACTTACCTAGGACAAGTGCATGGGATCCTTACATAGACAAGGGCATAGGATCCTTACGTAGACAGGTGCTTGGGAGCCTTACCTAGGATAGGTGCATAGGATCCTTACCTAGGATAAGTGTGTGGGATCCTTACGTAGGACGGGTGCGTAGTATGCTTACCTAACACAGGTAGATAGGATCCATACCTATTACAGTTGCATAGGATGCTTACTTAGGACAGATGCGTAGGACCCATACCCAGGATTCTTGTCAAGAACAGTTGATTGGGATCCGTACCTAGTACAGGTCCGTAAGATTCATACCTACGACAGGTGCGTAGGATGCTCACCAAGAACAGGTGGATAGGATCCTTACTTAGAACAGTTGTGTAGGAAAAATACCTATTACAGGTGCTTAGGATACTTACCTAGGACAGATGCTTGGGATGCTTACCTAGGACAAGTGCATGGGATCCTTACGTAGACAGGTGCTTGGAATCCTTACCTAGGATATGTGCAAAAGATCCTTACCTAGGATAAGTGTGTGGGATCCTTACCAGGGACGGGTGCGTAGTATGCTTACCTAAAACAGGTGGATAGGATCCATACCTCTCACAGTTGCGTAGGGTGCTTACTTAGGACAGGTGCATAAGATCCATACCTAGGACAGGTGCGTAGCAAGCATACCTAGAACAGGTGGATAGGATCCTTACATAGAACAATTGTGTCATATCCATATCTATTGCAAATGCATAGGATGCTTCCCTAGGACAGGTGCTTGGGATCCTAAACTAGGACAGCAACATGCGATCCTTACCTAAGACAAGTGCATATGATCCTTACCTAGTACAGGTGGACAGAATCCTTACCTAGGACAGGTGTTTTGGATCCTCACCTAGGACAGGCGTGTAGGATCCTTACCTAGGACATGTACGAGGGAATCTTACCTAGGAGAGGTCTTGAGATTCTTACCTAAGACAAGTGCATAAGATCCTTACCCAGGACAGGTGCTTGGGATTCTTATGTTAAACAGATGCGTGTTATCCTCACCTAGGGCAGTTACAGAGAATCCTTTCCTAGGATGTGCTTGGGTTCCTCATCTAGGAGATGTATTTGGGATCCTTAGCTAGGACACATGCACAGGATCCTTACCTAGGAAAGGAAGGAGATTGGTATCCTTACCTCAGACAGGTGCATAGGATACTAACCTAGAACACGTGTAGGATCCATACCTAGGACAGGTGTGTGGGATTCTTACCTAGGACATATCTTTAGTACAAATTGGTGATAGATGCACATTCTGACGATCAGCCATGGTAGAAATAATGTAGCTCTGTTTAAGAGTAACCTAGTTTACTATATGACAGAAATGGAACCCCTTTCACTTTCTCCCATAATATACAGTATATACAGTGGCATACATAATTTTGGGCACCCCTGGTCAAACTTACTGTTATTGTGAACAGTTAAGCAAGTTGAAAATGAAATGATCTCTAAAAGGCATAAAGTGATGACACTTTTCCTTAGTATTTTAGACAAAAAAAAATCATATTTTTTTCATTTTTAAATTAACAAAAAAGAACATGGGCCAGTGAAAAAGTTTGGGCACCCTACATGGTTAATACCTATTAATCTACTAATAGTCTTTAAATTCTTGTTTGAGAATTTTTCATCCATTCTTCCTTGGAAAAGTCTTAAGGCTGCTTTACACGCTGCGACATCGCTAGTAATATATCGTCGGGGTCACGCCGTTAGTGATGCACCTCCGGCGCCGTTAGCGACATCGCAGCATGTGACACCAAGGAGCGACGATAAACGATCGCAAAAACATCAAAAATCGTTGATCGTTGACAAGTCGCTCCTTTTCATAATATCGTTGGTGGTGCATGCCGCTGGTTGTTCGTCGTTCCTGCGACATCACACGTCGCTATGTGTGACGCCGCAGGAACGACGAACAGCTCCTTACCTGCGTCCACCGGCAATGAGGAATGAAGGAGGTGGGCGGTATGTTCCAGCCGCTCATCTCCACCCCTCATCTGCTATTGGCTGGCTGCTTAGTGACGCTGCAGTGACGTCGCTATGACGCAGAACGCACCTCCCCTTGAAGGAGGGATTGTTCAGCGGTCACAGCGACGTCGCTGAAAAGGTATGTGTGTGTGATGCTGCCGTTGCGATAATGTTCGCTACGGCAGCGATCACCAAATGTTGCACGAACGACGGGGGCGGGTGCTATCGCTCGCGACATTGCTAGCTATCGCTAGCGATGTTGCAATGTGTAACGCACCCTTTACAGTTCTGAGAGATTCCTTGGTCTTCGTGCATGCACTGCCATTTTGAGGGCTAGATTTTCAATGATGTTCAGTTCAGAGGACTGTGAAGGCCATTATAAAACATGGTTGAGGTAGTCTATTGTGAATTTTGATGTGTGTTTAGGATCATTATCCATTTGTAGAAGCCATCTTCTTTTCTCCTCTTTTCTCTGGTTTTCAACTTCAGCTTTTTTACAGATGGTGTTATGTTTGCATCAAGAATTTGTTGAAATGCCATTGAATTCATTTGTCCCTCTACACATGAAATGTTCCCCGTGCCATTGTTTGCAACACAACCCCAAAGCATGATTGAGCCACACTCATGCTTGATGGTTGGCAATATGTTCTTTTTCTGAACTTCTGTGCCTTTTTTTCTTCACACATACCTTTGATCATTTTGGCCAAAGAGTTCTATTTCAACCTCATAAGTCCACAGGACTTGTCTCTAAATGTTCTTTTCACCATTTCTGACGCTGAATTTTATGGTGAGGATGCCGGAGAGGTTTTCTTCTGATGACTCTTCCATGAAGGCCATATTTGTGCAGATGTCTCTGAACAGTAGAACAATGTACCACAACTCCAGAGTCTGTTAAATCTTCCTGATGGTCTTTTCCAGTGAAGTGGCTGTTCTGATTTGCCTCTCTAGCAATCCTACGAGCAGCTTTCACAGAAATTTTGCTTGATTTTCCAGACCTTATCTTGACCTCCATTGTTCCTGGTAAGTGCCATTTCTTAATTACATTTTGAACTGAGGAAAGGGCAACTTGAAAAAGCTTTGCTTATAATCTTCTTCTGCTTTGTAGGCCTCCACCATTTTCATCTTCAGAGTGCTAGGCAGCTGCTTAGAAAAACCCATGGCTGCTGTTTTTTTGGCACAAGGTTAGAGGAGGCTAAGTTGTTTATAAAGCTGTGAAATTTGCATCACCTAGCCTTTCCTAACAATGACAGTGAACAAGCCATAACCCTAACAGTCTAATTAAAGTATGAAACCTTGGTCAACGTTATCTGAGCACACAAATTTGCAAGGGTGCCTAAACTTTTGCATTAGCCCATTTTTCTTTTCGTAATTTTTAAAATATAAAAAATTAGTATTTTTTTTTTTGCCTACAATACAAAGGAAGTGTGTCATTTTCAAGTTTACGCCTTTTAGAAATCATTTAATCTTCAATTTGCATAACTGGTTATAATAACAGCAATTTTGACCAGGATTGACCAAACCTTTGCATGCTATTGTATTGTACAGACCAAAGGTTTGGACACACCTTCTCATTCAAAGAGTTATCTTTATTTTCATGACTCTGAAAATTGTAGATTCAAATTGAAGGCATCAAAACTATGAATTAACACATGTGGAATGAAATACTTAACAGAAAAGTGTGAAACAACTGAAAATATGTCTTATATTCTAGGTTCTGTATCTGCCGTTTCTACCAGAGACTGTACTGTGTCCGTAGTGCCAGTTGTCGGGGTACCGCAGATCCCCTGGGGCTGCCTTCTGCTGGTTGTTTATCAGCACGTGTACCTGCTGCCACCTCCGGTGGTAGTAGAGTAGGCTCGGCGGCTGGTCCTGTTTGCTCCCCCAGGAAAGTGAACGATACCTTTGGTCCAGTGGACTCACTAATACTGTGCTCGCCCCATGAGCAAAAATAACATCTACAGTATATCCACACAGAGAGTTTCAGAAAAGTCAACTCTACTAATTCCCTCCTGCACTTTGATAGTGCTCATCCTTGTCATACAAAGAAATCCCTCCCTTTAAGCCAGTCCCTGCCTCTTAAAAGAATTAACAATAATAATATACATTTTTTTTAACAAGCTAAGGATCTGATATTAAGATTAGCTTGTAGAGGATATCCCAAAAAGTAACAGAAGAGGCTTTTGCCAGAGCGTATTAAATCCCTCATTATGAGCACTTAAAAAATAAAAAATGCTAAAAAAAAAGATGGAGGAAAAAGGTTAAATTTTAATTTCAGGTTTGGTCCCATAAGGCCGCTTTACACGCTGCGATATCGTGACCGATATCACTAGCGTGGGTACCCGCACCCATCGGTTGTGCGACACGGGCAAATCGCTGCCCGTGGCGCACAACATCGCCCAGACTCGTCACACTACTTACCTGCCCAGCGACGTTGCTGTGACCGGCGAACCGCCTCCTTTCTAAAGGGGCGGTTCGTTCAGCGTCACAGCGACGTCACAGCTGCGTCACTGATCCGCCACCCAATAGAAGCGGAGGGGCGGAGATGAGCGGGACGTAACATCCCGCCCACCTCCTTCCTTCCGCATTGTGGCCGGGAGGCAGGTAAGGAGAGGTTCCTCGTTCCTGCGGTGTCACACGGAGCGATGTGTGCTTCCGCAGGTACGAGGAACAACTTCGTTACTGCTGCAGCAACGATATTAGAGAATGGACCCCCATGTCACCGATGAGCGATTTTGCACGTTTTTGCAACGATGCAAAATCGCTCAAAGGTGTCACACACAACGGCATCGCTAAGGCGACCGGATGTGCGTCACAAATTCCGTGACCCCCAACGAGTTTGCTTGAGCGATGTCGCAGCATGTAAAGCGACCTATAGACAGAGGTATTTGGCCAGATACTGATAAAAACTGATATTTATTGGATATTGACAAGGATTTGGCGGAGATACCTTCCCAGAGACCATTTATTATCTAGAGGAGATGTAATATTCTCAAAGACCCTTAATAATTGGTGTGAAGTATATCAGATTTCGAAGTTTATTTCATACAAAACCAAATTCATTGTCTACGTGGTGTTTTGCCCTTGTGGTCTGTTTTATATTTGAAAAACTATCAGACCTCTTTATGTGAGATTTAGAGATCATTACAGATCCATTCAGTTGGGAAAGGGTTCTCCTTGTTTAATTAAGCACATCCATAAAGCACACCATGCATACCCCGAATGGTTACATGCATATCCCGAACGGTTACTTGCATACCCCGAACGGTTACATGCATACCCCGAACGGTTACATGCATACCCTGAATGGTTACATGCATACCCCGAACGGTTACATGCATACCCCGAACGGTTACATGCATACCCTGAACGGTTACATGCATACCCCGAACGGTTACATGCATACCCCGAACGGTTACATGCATACCCCGAAGGGTTAATTTTTGCAGGTATTGATAGGGTTATTCTCCCTCCAGAAGGTGGTGATTTACATAAGATCAGATAAAAATGTTTTATATTACTGTGCTGCTCATAAGTTGCATAGGTAATAATATACACAAGAATCCTCCGCAATAGTCTAAAAGTGCGTAAAACATAATCCAATGTTTCAATATAAAATAAACAGTTTTGGTTGATACAATGCGCCAAGGAAAGGAACGTATGATAATAATTAT
This sequence comes from Anomaloglossus baeobatrachus, assembly GCF_048569485.1. Classification (NCBI taxonomy): domain Eukaryota; kingdom Metazoa; phylum Chordata; class Amphibia; order Anura; family Aromobatidae; genus Anomaloglossus; species Anomaloglossus baeobatrachus. Next base: position 73,983,331 of record NC_134358.1, on the reverse strand, counting down.
GGCACGTGCTAGAACTGCTGTTTCTTATCTAGTGGGTTCAATAGAAGCCTATTACTGAACAGAGAAACAGGTAAATGTAGTGACGTGTAAAAGCTTGTACCAATTTATTGAATAATTTCTCCAAAAATGGTGCCTGGTATTCACTGTATGCTGTGCGCCAAGTAATTAGGTAAGCTAAATTGTCGCGGGCGGGGAGGAGGGTGTCAGCACACCGCGCTCACCTCCTTCTGCTCGGGTCCGGCGGCTGCCGCTGCTCAGTGGTGGCTCGAGCTGTGGGCCGGATCCCGGGGGCTTTCTCGAGCGACACTCCTCGCCCGTGAGTGAAAAGGGGGGTTTGGGGTGTTGGGATAATGTCCGTGACGCCACCCACGGTTGTGGTGATTTGTAGCACCACCGCTGCTCGGTGTGGGGATCCCGGGGATGGTGATGAGGAGCAGCCAGTTGTTACGTCGCCCCTCCGTGGGTAGGGGTTGGTGATCCCGGGGCCCGGTGATGGCTTGGGAGGTGCAGGGCCTGGTGGGCGCAGGGACGCGGGGGCAGCGCTGTGCCTTGCGGCACTGTGGTACTCACTCAGCCTGAGACGTTGACACAGTTTGTACGGTAAACCAAACGGCTGGTAGGACGGTCCCACAGACGGCTGCTTTGCTTTCCCGGTAGGTGACGGTGATGTCCCTTTTTCCCTGCACCTGTATGTACGGTTGGTTGCGATGGGTCCCCACCGGTAACCCGCTCCCCGGCTTCAAGCTGGGCCGGAGGAGCACTACACTTTGCCCGCAGGCGCTGGCCCTCGGAGACTGGTGCCCTGGCGGTGGCGGTGTCTCCGTTGTACGGGTTGGGCTGTTGCCTTCTGTCGGGTCTTGGTTGTTGGGGGATCTGCGTCCCCGTCACTGACGGATTCGGCAAATTTGGCGACTCCTAGCCTTGCCGGGGTCCGAGAGGCCCTTGCCCTGGTGCTGACTGTCCTTCGGAACACTGCTCCAGACCACCGGGCACACAGCCAACGGGGTCCTTCCAGGAACTTCCGAACTGTCCCACTCCGGACAGTCACCGCCGTTGCTGACCTTGCTGTTCTAGCCCTACACAAAGCTGGGCTCTCAGGCTTGCACACTCTCTGCTCTGTCACCACTTCTTGCTTTCCTCCTTTTCCACTTTTCTTTCCTTCGCTTTCACTTCTCTGTTGTTTACTCTAGCCCTTCACTGGACTGCACTCTTCCCCTGCCCGGGGCTATCTCTCTCTCTACTCAAGCTCGTCCCTGAGTTGACTCCAACTCTCCACTTGTCCTGCCCGGGCTCAACAACCTGGTACTTCCTGCCTCCAGAGTTGTGAGCTCCTCGGTGGGCGGAGCCAACCGCCTGGCCCACCCCCTGGTGTGCATCATCAGACTCCTGGAGGAAGGCAACAAGGATTTATGGTTCAGCTTAGATGTGCCTACCTGGGATGTGGGGTGTGGTGGTGTGTGACCTGTGTCCCCTGGCTTGCCCAGGGCGACACATTCCCCCTTAGCAAAACGCAGACCGTCCGCGGGCTGCCGTCCAACACCGGTTTTATTTTTCTGTAAAAAGGGGGTAACAAGGTTAAACATAAACATAAGCATTTTTAATAACTTCTTCCCAAGACGGGAGGCACATTTTACTTTTAACGTTTCAACGGTATACGGTTACGGTTTCCGCTCTCTCCCACCCAAGTAACCTGGCCCTGATGCTGCCCCTAAAGCCCAGGCAGCACCCCTTGACCCACAGTCCAGCACACGGTACCCGAGCGGGATCTGTCCTTCCCTCCAGAGGGTAGCCACCGGTCCCTTTGGTGGCTGGGCCCCAGCCGGCTCTGCTCAGGGCCCTCCCTCCAACCTGCCTCTCCGGAGGCGGCCTGCGGAAAAGGTAACGGTACCCAACATATTTACAAGCCACTAACGTTTGTGGTTGCCCTGCAAAGTTCATGGGCTTGTCCATGGATAGTTCCCATGCATTTTAAACGGTCCCCACGGGGACAACGGTGCCGGCTCCAGCCGGTTGTAAATCACAAAGGCAAATCAGGTTAACTTCGGACCATTTTCATTTTCATCATTTTTCAAACTTTTCAAACAACTTTTCACACAAACAAGCTGGTGGTCCCAACGGGGACGGTGCTGCGGGCATCCATTGCCCTACTCCGGTTCCTCTGCTAAGGCGGACCCATCCTCTGCCACCAGCACATCAAACATGCACTGACATGCCTGCTGTGACAGGGGTACCCGGTACCCATTTCCACCGGTACGCGGGGTATGGTAAACCACGGGGTCCCCCACATAGCGGGAACGCTCAATTGCTCCTTCAACCGCAACAGCGGGCCTGGAGCTGGGGCAGGAGTCGTCATCTCTTAGTCCTGCGTCAGGCGGGTTGCCGCCAGCTGCCGCAGCCTCCTGGTCTCCAGCATCCAATACTTCAGCCCCTTCTGCGGTAGCCTGGAGCAGCAGAGTAGGCGAGCTTATACTGAGGCGCCTCATCCGTAACGGCAAGGGCGATGCATAGGCCGAGACTAGGCCGGGCCCCTCAGCCGCAGCGGCCGGTCCAGGTAGGACATAGGGACGTGGGTCACCAGTCGGTTCTGCTACATCCATTTCCCCTCCGTACCTCGGGGCAGTTGTAATCAGCTCCTCCACCTCGTTGGTCCACTGCTCCAGCATCCGGAAGATCTGCTCCTGCTGACGCTGGTGGAATTGGATCACCCGGGCCTTTATCCAGGCCACGGTCCCGGGCTCAGGGTCTGGCACAGTCGCTGCTGGGACTTCTGGCACCACACTATTAAGGGGCCGCGGTTCTAACGGTTCCCCTTGGGGCACTTCAGGGCCGTCCTGGACGTCTGCAGCCGGCTGGTCCGCCGGAGCGGCCGGGCAGGGTATCGCTACCGGTTGGGCAGGTAGCGGGCCTAATGGCGGGGCAGCGGCAGCTATCGCGGGTAGCGGGGAGAGAGGCAGGGTGAGCGGGAGCCGGCCGGTCCCCTCAGCTCCAACGGCCGATCCTTCAGGAATACAGGGGCGTGGGTCGCTTACCCGCTCCTCCAAATCCTCTTCCGCCTCGCGTCTCCACATAGCAGCCACCACGTCCGCCATGTCGGTCTCCCACTCCTCCAGGAGGAGTTGCATATGGGCCTGCAGACGGTTACTCAGCGGGACGGTCCGGTCCCTCAACCACGTCGCCGTGCCGGGCGCAGGGGCTTCTTCGTTGGGAGCTGGGTTGTACATCTTGGCACTCGTGCCTTCCAGGAACCCAATATTGTTGCAGAGTCCTGGCGTCCCTGCTTTTATAGCCGCAGCTACATGCGGCCAGCCGCCATCGCGTCCCCCTTAGCTCTTTCCGGCCCCTCCTCTCTCGGGGCGGGGTTTCGGCCTTCGCGCCTCTACTGCTCGAGAAGACGCTCGAGCGGGAACTTTTCGCGCCAAAGATGGCGGCTTCTGAAATTTTCCTGCCGGATATCTCCGGCGGTAACAAGGCGCACCTCTACCAAACGGCAGAGCGGTAAGATCCTGTTCGTGATGCCAAGTTGTCGCGGGCGGGGAGGAGGGTGTCAGCACACCGCACTCACCTCTTTCTGCTCGGGTCCGGCGGCTGCCGTTGCTCAGTGGTGGCTCGAGCTGTGGGCCGGATCCCGGGGGCTTTCTCGAGCGACACTCCTCGCCCGTGAGTGAAAAGGGGGGTTTGGGGTGTTGGGATAATGTCCGTGATGCCACCCACGGTTGTGGTGATTTGTAGCACCACCACTGCTCGGTGTGGGGATCCCGGGGATGGTGATGAGGAGCAGCCAGTTGTTACGTCGCCCCTCCGTGGGTAGGGGTTGGTGATCCCGGGGCCCGGTGATGGCTTGGGAGGTGCAGGGCCTGGTGGGCGCAGGGACGCGGGGGCGCAGCGCTGTGCCTTGCGGCACTGTGGTACTCACTCAGCCTGAGACGTTGACACAGTTTGTACGGTAAACCAAACGGCTGGTAGGACGGTCCCACAGATGGCTGCTTTGCTTTCCCGGTAGGTGACGGTGATGTCCCTTTTTCCCTGCACCTGTATGTACGGTTGGTTGCGATGGGTCCCCACCGGTAACCCGCTCCCCGGCTTCAAGCTGGGCCGGAGGAGCACTACACTTTGCCCGCAGGCGCTGGCCCTCGGAGACTGGTGCCCTGGCGGTGGCGGTGTCTCCATTGTACGGGTTGGGCTGTTGCCTTCTGTCGGGTCTTGGTTGTTGGGGGATCTGCGTCCCCGTCACTGACGGATTCGGCAAATTTGGCGACTCCTAGCCTTGCCGGGGTCCGAGAGGCCCCTGCCCTGGTGCTGACTGTCCTTCGGAACACTGCTCCAGACCACCGGGCACACAGCCAACGGGGTCCTTCCAGGAACTTCCGAACTGTCCCACTCTGGACAGTCACCGCCGTTGCTGACCTTGCTGTTCTAGCCCTACACAAAGCTGGGCTCTCAGGCTTGCACACTCTCTGCTCTGTCACCACTTCTTGCTTTCCTCCTTTTCCACTTTTCTTTCCTTCGCTTTCACTTCTCTGTTGTTTACTCTAGCCCTTCACTGGACTGCACTCTTCCCCTGCCCGGGGCTATCTCTCTCTCTACTCAAGCTCGTCCCTGAGCTGACTCCAACTCTCCACTTGCCCTGCCCGGGCTCAACAACCTGGTACTTCCTGCCTCCAGAGTTGTGAGCTCCTCGGTGGGCGGAGCCAACCGCCTGGCCCACCCCCTGGTGTGCATCATCAGACTCCTGGAGGAAGGCAACAAGGATTTATGGTTCAGCTTAGATGTGCCTACCTGGGATGTGGGGTGTGGTGGTGTGTGACCTGTGTCCCCTGGCTTGCCCAGGGCGACACAAAATGGCTACTCACTTACTGCATAAGTCCTAAAAAGTTCTTACGGTCTTGTGTGGAGAAGCTGCTGTGGAGGTGTCCCTCCATGATCCAGAATGCTGTTGCGCTGTGAGGGTGAAGAATGCTACGGCTGGAAGCCTCTTTGATTCTGGGTGTTACTAGATTTCCCAAAGTGCGGGCTTTTCTGAAGACAAAGCGTGGTTGTTGGCTAGAAATTCACCTATGGTTTTGTCCATCTTTAGGATTGGTCAGTGTTTGCTAACAATTAGTGATGAGCGAATGTGGTTTTATTGCCAGGAGATGCAGATTTGGTGCAGGTATTTACACTGTGTGCAGAATTATTAGGCAAATGAGTATTTTGATCAGATGATACTTTTTATACATGTCGTCCTACTCCAAGCTGTATAGGCTTAAGAGCCAACTACCAATTAAGTAAATCAAGTGATGTGCATCTCTGTAATGAGGAGGGGTTGGTGTAATTACATCAATTCAACACCCTATATAAGAGGTGCTTAATTATTAAGCAACTTCCTTTCGTTTGGCAAAATGGGTCAGAAGAGAGATTTGACGGGCTCTGAAAAGTCCAGCACCCTTAAATTTCTCCCCTTACCATTGATTTGGGTACACAATAATCACTTTTTTGGAATGTGGATTCTATGGGCTTGGGCCATTTTTTGGTGATGGTATGTATGGTATGTAGGAGGTCCACTCATGCACTGTAATTCAACTGATGCTTTTATTCAGTAGGTTTCCTGTCTTTGTGAGACATATCTCTCTCGTGTGGTGCTATCATGGGCTTTGAAAAATCCCATTACCGGTAAGTAATTTAGTCTTTTTTTTAAAGCATTCTTACTTGCAGCATTTCTACGTACTTGACTCGCCCACCCCAGGGCTATGGGACACCCGGTGCCGGGCCGGACTAGTCCGGTGGTAGTCAGTGGTGGCTGGGCCCGGCTCCGTGGCCCTGGTGGGTGTCAGTTGAATATGTGGCGGATGACTTTAAGTTTGTATTCGTGACGCCACCTGTGGTCTGCGGCTATTAAGCCGCCGCTGCTGTGTGAGGCCACCGGGATGATGTTATAGCAGCAATGGTGATACTGCTCCCCACAGGTGGAGCAATGCCCGGGGCACAGTTGGTGCTTGTGGAAGTCTATGGTGCTGTGTGACTAACACGGTGCAGGGCCGACAAGCAATGAAAGAAACAGGCACAAACAGTAGTCTCTTTACCTTCTCCTCTTTTACTCGGCAGAAACTTAGTCCAGGGAGACCGTCACAGATGGTAAAGATGATCCGGCCGGCCTGGAAGTGCCTGGGGTGATCTTTGGCCAGTTGAGTATGAGGCCTACTCCTTAATCTTTCTCTGCTGTTTTAGGACACTGCACTTTAGGTTTGCAATTGCCCTCTTGCTGCTGGGACTTGTTGTTCGTCCCCTTTTCTGTGTGGTAGACTGCGCAGGCCCTCTCTGGTGCTTCTCTGCTGGAGCCCACACCAGGCCCTTGGGATGCAGTTGTACCTTCAGATTGCTTCTGGGACAGGGGGCTTGCAGCTCTCCTGCCCTCCGGATTCAGCTACCAGGGATGGATTTTATGCCCTGGCAACTACAGACTCCGATGTCCGAGTCTCTTCTGTGCCTCTCTGCTCCCCTTGCTTCACTGGGCCAAGCTATCCCAGCTCTAGGCCCCAGTTTCACAAGGCAGCACTACCCTGCGTCTGCACTCTTTCACTCCTGTCTCCAGACTAACCCACACTTCCTCCTTCCAGCCAGACTTAAGGAATGCTCCCTGAAGTTCCAGGTTCAGAGCTCCCCCTGCTGGCCGGAGGGAGAACTGCGGTTGGTGTTACACTTACTGGCCAATAGATCTCCCAATTACCTCCAGGCTCAGCATTAACCCTTTGGGAGGGCAATGCTGTTGTGGCGACCAGGTCCTGGGGCGCCACACTCCCCCTTAGTTAAATTCAGTACTCCCGGACTGTAGAAACAAACATGACATGTTAAAACATTTCATCCCATTATGGGAGGCGCAAATACTTTAACGTTACAAACTTAAACATTACTATAAGAGTCCAGTGTGGCTCCCTGCCGGGTGTCCATTACACTGCTCCATGGGGGACCCGCCGCGATCAAACCCCCAACGTAGGCTCTGGGCGTGCGTCAGAGCATTGATGACCCCACTCTATGCACGCCGGACGGGTTTTTCTTCAGGGGTGTCGAGCACACTGGTGCTAACTATGAACAATTTAGGTGTTGGCCACCCATAGTCCAGTGGCCCAATTGTCCATTTTCGCAATCAAAGAAAAGAAAAACATTTTGTACACAACCTTACAGACATTTTGCATAACTATGTACATTCTAATAAATACTCCTTCTTTTTCCCTTATACAGTTGACTCTCTATACCTTGGAGGGGGTTGTCCCCGAGTGCTGCGCTGGGACCTACGTAGCTCTGGTGTTTGCCCCTGACTACGTGGTGCGTCTTCTATCTCAGCACTACAGGTGGGCCTAACCCCAATAGGTAAGCGTGATGGTTGCCTTTGTGGGCTAAGAGTCGCCAAGGGTATGACAGGTTCACCACTGACAGGGGGTTGATCCTCCTGTTCCACTGCTGGCGTGTCATCTCGTGCTGGCGCGGACGGTTCTTTAGGTGGATCCGGAACCTTTTCTGTTTCTGGCTCGACCAACTGCGGAAACGTCAAAACTGGTACCACTATAGCATTGTTTATTCGGGTCCAAGTTTTGGGGAACTTTCCAAGGATGGTTTGAATCATCTCCCCTTCTTTCTCTTGACTTTGGGGACTTCCTTGTACTCCTTCCATTTCTCTTTGGATTCTGCACCGTTCAGGGCACGCTTTCAGGCGGTCTCGGGAAATTGCTTGATAGGTCTTGCCTTCATCCTTGCTTATGAGGCATACCTTACTATTGTCAAAGTTGGAGGGGATAATGGTGTAGGGCTCGTTTTCCCACTGATCATCCAATTTATGCGTCCTCCGCTTCTTCTTGAGGACTTGTTCTCCAGGTGCTAAGGGAGTTGCTGGGGCTGTTTGATTGTAATGCTGCTCTTGTCTCGTTCTTGCTTGAGACAGGCTCCTCTCTACGCACTCCTGGACCTTACGGTACCGCTGCTGCCGTTCTGTATCCCAATCCTCTATTTCTTGAACCGCCTCAGGCGACACAGTCCCCATCTCAAAGTCTACAGGCAACTTGCCAGGCCTGGCTCGCATCAGGTAAGCGGGGCTGCAGTTGGTCGAATTCACTGGGATATGGTTGTACAGGTCTACCAGATCTGGCAACTTTTCTGGCCATTGGTTCCTTTCCTCCAGCGGTAGGGTCTTCAGCATATCAATAACCACATGGTTCATTTTCTCGCACAGTCCATTGGTTTGGGGGTGGTACGGTGTGGTTCGGATTTTCTTACAACCGTACATGTTACAGAACTCTTGGAACACTTCAGCCTCGAATGCAGGACCCTGATCAGTCAGTACCCTTTCCGGATAGCCGTGAGGTCGACAAAAGGATGCCTGGAACGCTCTAGCTGCTGTCCTGGCTGTCTGGTCCTTCACAGGCACTACTACCAGGAAACGAGAGTAATGGTCCACAATGGTGAGGGCGTACACATAGCCTGACCGGCTTGGTGTTAGCTTCACGTGGTCCAGGGCCACCAACTCCAGGGGCTGCTTCATGACAATTGGCTGTAGGGGAGACCTTTGGCTGGCATCATCCTTCCGCCTCAGGTTACACGGGCCACAGTCTCGGCACCACTTCTCGATCATCTTTCTCATGTGCACCCAATAGAACCGATCACGGAGTAGGGCCTCCAACTTCTTCCACCCGAAGTGTCCTGCGTTATCATGATACGCTGCTAGGACCATTGGAGCATCCCTCTGCGGAACCACTATCTGCCAGACAAGTTCATTTGTTCGCCAGTTGACATATCTCTTGCAGAGCTTGCCTTGGTAGGTGAACAGTCGTCCCCTCTCCTTCCACAGCTGCTGGGCTTCCTCTGGAGCGTCTGGGCCAAGATGGGTCTCAGCTTGCGCTAGCTTCTCTTTGACCAATCGCACGGCCGGGTCACCATTCTGTGTTTCTTCCCAATTATGGTGGAGTAATGGGTTGACCGAGACCTCGTGCTGGCTTGAGCGCTTCACTCCCACAGCATGCTCACACTTGGAAACACCTTGGTGATGGAAAGCCGGTAACTCTATCTCTTCGAGTTCATCCAGGTCTTCTCCAGACTCGGGTAAGTGAGGCATTCTGGACAGCGCATCAGCATTGTTATTCTTCTTGCCAGCCCGATACTTGATGGTAAAGTCAAAGTTAGACAGCCGGGCCATCCATCGCTGTTCCATCGCACCTAACTTGGCTGTTGCCAGGTGTGTCAACGGATTGTTGTCCGTGAAGATGGTGAACTTGGCCGATGCCAGATAGTGCTTGAAGCGTTCAGTCACTGCCCAAACAATAGCGAGGAACTCCAGCTTGAAGGAACTGTAGTTTTCTGGATTCCTTTCTGTGGGCCGAAGCTTCCTACTGGCGTACGCTATCACCCTCTCTCTGCCTCCCTGTACCTGGGACAGAACTGCTCCCAGTCCCACGTTGCTGGCGTCTGTATACAGTACAAACGGTTGGCTGTAGTCAGGGTAGGCCAGAATTTCTTCTCCCGTGAGAGCCCCTTTCAGCCGGACAAAGGATGTTTCCAGTTGGCTGCTCCATTCAAATGGAGGGCTCTGCTTCTTAGCCTGCTTTGGCTGGCCCACCAGGAGATCTTGAAGGGGCGCTGCTATCTTGGTGAAACCATCAATGAACCTTCGGTAGTAGCCCACCAGTCCAAGGAACTGCCGCACCTCCTTCACTGTGGTGGGTCTTGGCCAGTCCTTGATTACAGTGACTTTCTCCGGATCAGGTGCCACACCTTCTGCGCTGACCACATGACCCAGGTACTGTACCTTTGGCTTCAAGAGGTGACATTTGGACGGCTTGATCTTCAGGCCATATTTCGACAAGGACTCAAACACTTCTGCTAAGTGCTTCAGGTGGTCCTCATAAGTCTTGGAGTAGACTATGACGTCATCCAGGTACAACAGCACGGTTTCAAAGTTGTGGTGGCCCAAGCAGCACTCCATCAACCTTTGGAATGTCCCTGGGGCGTTGCAGAGCCCGAATGGCATACAATTGAACTCACAGAGGCCCATTGGTGTCGTGAATGCAGTCTTCTCCTTGTCCGCCTCTGCCACGGGAACCTGCCAATACCCACTGGTGAGATCCAAGGTGGAGAAATAGTTAGCTGACTTTAAGGCTGTTAGTGACTCCTCTATTCTGGGCAGTGGATAAGCATCTTTATGTGTAATGCGGTTAATTTGCCTGTAATCTACACACATTCTCATCGTACCATCTTTTTTCTTTACGAGCACTAGTGGAGCTGCCCAGGGGCTACAACTATCTCTGATAACCCCAGCCTCCTTCATTTCCCGTAACATTTCCTTGGCACACTGATACTGTGCGGGGGGTACAGGGCGGTATCTCTCTTTAATGGGATGATGATCACCCCTGGGGATTTGATGTTTAACCCCTTTCACCTGCCCAAAATCTAGGGGGTGTTTGCTGAAGACCCGCTCGTACTCCTGTACCACCCGGTAAACCCCATGCTTTTGGTGCGAGGGGGTGGAGTCGGTGCCCACATGTAATTTTTGGCACCAGTCTTCCGGCTGCCCCTTGGAGCCATTGTCTTCCGCCTGGTCGGACGGGATCAAGGGTTCCACTGCTTTAATGGTATTGTTGCTGACAGTGTACAGTTTTGCTACAGTGGCGTACCGGGGCAATTTGGCCTCCTCCTCCCCACAATTCAAGACACGGACGGGCACTCTCCCCTTGCGGACGTCCGCTACCCCTCTGGCTATCAGGACTCCAGGCCTACTGTCTGAATACACCGGTTCTACCAAGGCATGGTAATCCTGACCCTTGAGGCCTATTGCTGCCCGACACCATATCAACATTTCACTTCTTGGGGGTATTACAATGGGGAGGGGGTCACTTACCCTCACACTGCCAATTTCTCCTCCGGCCAGCTCTACCTGCTGCCTCCTCATCAGGGCTCTGATCTCCCTCTGTAGGACACGCTGCTGCCCGGAGCTGGCAGTTTCAGACGCCTGTTGCAACAAAATTATCACTTCGGCAATACAATTTTCTATCACATTTGTACCAATGGTTAGCAGTGGGTCAGATTCTTTGCGATCAATATCTACAATTATCATCCCCTGACATGGCAATTCCACCCGCCCCACTTTAATGGTTACTTCTTTGTACCCAATTTGAGGTAAGGGCTGACCATTACTTGCCACAATTGTTAAATCATCATCTGGGCCATGGTCAATGTCTGAATCAGCCCAATATCTTTTGTACAGTTTGTGGGGGATGGTTGTTACCTGGGACCCCGTATCCAGGAGGGCATTCAAAGGGATCCCATCCAGCACAATGGGAAGGACCGGTCGTCCTCCCACATACTTGCTGCGGCTGGGGTTTGAGCCGGGCTTCCTTACACCTGGGGGTTGGCTCCTGGCCCCAGGCTCAGCCCATTTAAAGGACAGCGTCGTGCAATGTGGCCCGCCTGGTTGCAGTGGCGGCAGATCGGTTGTCCTGTTGAATCATACCGGTCTGTGTCTCTGCCTCGGGTCGGCGGAATCCTCCTCTGTCGCATCCATGGGACGTCCTCTGGGCTGGAGGCCAACTCGATTTTTGCAGGCGAGGGGGTCATTTGTAGAGACTGCACGGTCTTGGCAAGGGCAGCCACAGTCTTGGTCAGCTCCTGGAACTGCTGTCTGAGCTCTGCAGTGGGATCCTTATCCAGGGACTGCGCCTCAGCCCCTGCAGTGGCTCGTGTTGCAGGCACCACCCCGGGGTACGTGATAGCAAGAGGCCGGAGGGGTACTGGGTCATTCGGTGTAGATTCTCTCAGTACCCTGATGGCCTGGTCCTTAAACTTGGCAAAGTCCAGAGCAGGGTTCTGCAGGACCAGGATACGCAGCTGGGTCCTGTGGGCATCTGACAGGAGCCCCTCTATGAACTGCTCAGTTAGGAGTTTGTGTTCTTCACGCACACTCTCTGGGTCCACCTGTTTAACTGCTTTCAGGGCCTCTTGCAGGTTTAAGGCATAGTCCCTTATGCTGTCTGTGGCCCGCTGCTTGCACCCAAAGAATCTCATCTTTATCTCTGCTGCGGTGCGGGTGTCAAACGTACTCTTTAGCTTGGCCAGTATCTGGGCTGCTGTCCCTTTATCTGTATCAGGCCAGGACTTCGCTTCACGCTGGGCTGCGCCGGCTAGCTGTCCCATTACTATGCCCACCTTCTGGCTCTCAGTCAGCGGATACACCCGGAATAAGCTGTGCAGGCTTTCTCTGAAGTCACTCAAGGTATGGGACTCCCCGGAGTACTGCGGCAGCCATTCTGCTCCCGGTATGTACGGCATGGTGATCGGCATTACCGGCGCTACAGTGGGGGCCGGGGCGACGGCGACTGGGACTGCTTCGGCCGGTGCTGCGGCGCCTTGGGCGATGGCAGCCACCTGCTCTCCCTCTGAGTCGGACATCTTCCTCCCCCTTAGTGAACCTTACCAGGCTCCGTTCACTTTTCAAATTTCCTTCTGGGTCACGCGGGGTTAACAGCGCTCTGCTCTGATGGCGCGCTCCCTTCGCGCTCTTTTTCAGGCACGCCCCCCTTCTTCCTGCGCTCGGCGAGGCTAATGGCGGCGGCGGTTTACAGACAGTACACAGTCTTTTAAGCACAATTCCTGCAGGCGCACAGTACCCGGTGTGACCGGGCACGAAATCCTGTTCGTGACGCCAAAAGTTGACTCGCCCACCCCAGGGCTATGGGACACCCGGTGCCGGGCCGGACTAGTCCGGTGGTAGTCAGTGGTGGCTGGGCCCGGCTCCGTGGCCCTGGTGGGTGTCAGTTGAATATGTGGCGGATGACTTTAAGTTTGTATTCGTGACGCCACCTGTGGTCTGCGGCTATTAAGCCGCCGCTGCTGTGTGAGGCCACCGGGATGATGTTATAGCAGCAATGGTGATACTGCTCCCCACAGGTGGAGCAATGCCCGGGGCACAGTTGGTGCTTGTGGAAGTCTATGGTGCTGTGTGACTAACACGGTGCAGGGCCGACAAGCAATGAAAGAAACAGGCACAAACAGTAGTCTCTTTACCTTCTCCTCTTTTGCTCGGCAGAAACTTAGTCCAGGGAGACCGTCACAGATGGTAAAGATGATCCGGCCGGCCTGGAAGTGCCTGGGGTGATCTTTGGCCAGTTGAGTATGAGGCCTACTCCTTAATCTTTCTCTGCTGTTTTAGGACACTGCACTTTAGGTTTGCAATTGCCCTCTTGCTGCTGGGACTTGTTGTTCGTCCCCTTTTCTGTGTGGTAGACTGCGCAGGCCCTCTCTGGTGCTTCTCTGCTGGAGCCCACACCAGGCCCTTGGGATGCAGTTGTACCTTCAGATTGCTTCTGGGACAGGGGGCTTGCAGCTCTCCTGCCCTCCGGATTCAGCTACCAGGGATGGATTTTATGCCCTGGCAACTACAGACTCCGATGTCCGAGTCTCTTCTGTGCCTCTCTGCTCCCCTTGCTTCACTGGGCCAAGCTATCCCAGCTCTAGGCCCCAGTTTCACAAGGCAGCACTACCCTGCGTCTGCACTCTTTCACTCCTGTCTCCAGACTAACCCACACTTCCTCCTTCCAGCCAGACTTAAGGAATGCTCCCTGAAGTTCCAGGTTCAGAGCTCCCCCTGCTGGCCGGAGGGAGAACTGCGGTTGGTGTTACACTTACTGGCCAATAGATCTCCCAATTACCTCCAGGCTCAGCATTAACCCTTTGGGAGGGCAATGCTGTTGTGGCGACCAGGTCCTGGGGCGCCACATACTCGTGCATAAAATTTTTGCTCATTACTATGTATATTTATAAATCATTTTTGCTCTTCAATATTAGATTCTTTTCTCTTTGATATACTCCAAAAAAACATTGTGCTAACAGATTAAATACCTGAAATGTGCCTGACACCGGTTTAATTGCTGTGAATCCTGCAAAACGTGAGGGAAATATTCAGATATACCCCTGAGTGTTTACATATTAGAAAGGATACTATTGTAATACTGTAGTTGATAAAATTCTTCAGAGAATGGAAATGTTTTGGCAAATTTACTAATCCAAATGAATTCTATTTTAAAGGGAACCTGTCATCAGAAATTTGGCTTTCAACCTAAATGTTTCCCCCTCTGCAGCTCCTGGGCTGCATTCTAGCAAGGTTCCTGTTGTTTTTGTGCCCCCTTTTGAACCAAAATAAATAGTTTATAAAGTTATACCTTTTGGTATGAAAATCTTGTAAATTCTCCATGGGGGCGGGCCGTCTGGCGTCCGTTGCTGTCCCTTACGCCATCCCCCCACGCTCCAAATCATCCCTCAGGACGCCGCCCACTGCGCCCGAGGTCCCGTGCACGCCGGGACACCTGGTGACGTGGTCGCAGGCACGAGAGTATGGGCGGCGCTGTGATTGCATCGCAAGTGCCCGCCCATACTTTCGTGGCCGCGCTCTCCCCTCTGTACGTCGCTCAGATCCTCTCCGCTCCTCCCATCTATTTCCTGCTGCAGGATACGATGGGAAGGAGGTGACGTCTGGTCATTTGGCCGGCGCAGAACGCTGGAGGCAGAGGGGAAAGTGCGGTCACGAGGTTATGGACGGCACTTGCTGATGACACTCACAGCACCGCCCATAACCTCGTGCCTGTGCAAAACGTCACCAGCGGTCACACGTGCACGCAGTGCACAGTCGCGCTACAGTCGCACAGCGCATGCGCAGGACCTCGGGCGCCCAGGGGCGGCGTCTTGAGATATGAAATTCAGCGTTCGGGGGCGGCGTAAATCGGCAGGAGGACAGTAACGGACACCAGACAGCCCGCCCCCATGGATAATTTACGAAATTTACATACGAAAAGGTACAACTTTATAAAGTGTTTATTTTGGTATAAAAGGGGCCAGAAAAACTAGAGGAACCTTGCTAGAATGCAGCCCAGGAGCTGCAGAAGGGGAAACTAAATTTCTGATGACAGGTTCCCTTTAAAGGGAACCTGTCAGGTCCGATAATGCTATTATTCTGCAAATATGGGGGTTAATCTACAGGTTAAAGGGTACCTGTCAGGTCCGCAGTGCACCCAGAACCACGAGCAGTTCTGGGCACATTTGTAGAATCCTTCCCTAACTGTCCCAGCATTTACTAGCATACATAAAGATATCTTTATTTCTAAAGATCATTTATGAGATGCTAATGAAGGCTGTGACTAGTCGCAGCCTAGGGGTGTTAGTTCCCTGCCTAATCGGCCCCCTTAGCTTGTTATCAGGCCCCTGTGGGAGTGCTAATGTGTCGCCCTGGGCAAGCCAGGGGACACAGATCACACACCACCACACCCTACATCCCAGTTAGGAACACCAAAGCTGAACCAAAAATCCTTGTTGCCTTCCTCCAGAGGCTGGGGCTCACACCAGGGGGTGGGCCAGGCGGTTGGCTCCGCCCACCGAGGAGGACACAGCTCTGGAGGCGGGAAAAACCAGCAGAACAGCTAGGGAGCTGAAGGAGTAAACAGCTAAGTGAAAGTAACAGAAAGCAAAGTGGTAAAGGAGGAAAGCAAGAGTGGTGACAGAGAAAGCCTGAAGTAGTCCAGCTGTGTGCAGGACAGGACATCAAGGTCAGCAACGGCGGTGACTGTCTGGAGGGGGACCGTTCGGAAGTTCCTGGAAGGACCCCGTAGGCTGTGTGCCCGGCGGTCTGGAGCAGTGTTCCGAAGGACAGTCAGCACCAGGGCAGGGGCCTCTCGGACCCCGGCAGGGCTAGGAGTCGCCAAATTTGCCGAATCCGTCAGTGAAGGGGACGTAGATCCCCCAACAACCAAGACCCGATAGAAGGCAACAGCCCGACCTGTATAACAGAGACACCGCCACCGCAAGGGCACCAGTTTCTGAGGGCCAGCGCCTGCGGGCAAAGAGTAGAGCTCCTCCGGCCCAGCTTGAAGCCGGGGAGCGGGTTACCGGTGGGGACCCATCGCAACCAACAAGTACACAAAGGTGCAAGGAAGAGGGACATCACCGTCACCTACTGGGAGAGCAAAAGCAGCCGTCCGTGGGACCGTCTTACCAGCTGTTTGGTTTACCGTACAAACTGTGTCAACGTCTCAGGCTGAGTGAGTACCACAGTGCTGCAAGGCACAGCGCTGCGCCCCCGCGTCCCTGCGCCCACCAGGCCCTGCACCTCCCAAGCCATCACCAGGCCCCGGGATCACCAACCCCTACCCACGGAGGGGCAACACAACACCTGGCTGCTCCGCATCACCATCCCCGGGAGCCCCATACTGAGCAGCGGTGGTGAAATCACCACAACCGTGGGTGGCGTCACGGACAATAAACAATCCCCACACCCAACAAACCCCCCTTTCACTCACGGGCGAGGAGCGCCGCTCGAGAACAACCCCCGGGATCCGGCCCACAGCTCGAGCCACCACTGAGCAGCGGCAGCCGCCGGACCCGAGCAGAAGGGGTGAGCGCGGTGTGCTGACACCCTCCTCCCCGCCCGCGACACTAACATGCTTTACAACAGTCAGCATCATGGCAGTGCAATACAAAGCTGTGCATTCGCGTACACGCAGCTTTCAGCTTCTTTGACGCTGGGTGCATGCATCCCGGCTTCAAAGAGGCTCACTGCCTATGATCGGAAGTCGCCCGCAGTTTCGGTCATGCGCACTACTCAGAAGCCGGGTGAATGTGTCCCGACTTCAGAGAGGAGTAGTGCGCATGACTGAAAGTGTGGAAGACTTCCAATAATAGGCAGTGAGCCTCTTTGAAGGCGGGATGCATACACCCAGCGTCAAAAGAACTCAATGCTATTGGGTACAAAGCCGCTAGTGATATCATGCTAAGTGGGCTAACTATCCAGTGAACTAGCACCCCTGCAACTAGTCAATTACCTCATTAGCATCTCAGAAACACTCTTTAGAAATACATTTTCTAAAGATCTCTTTATCTACACTACTAGATGCAGGGATTAGCAATATGCACCCAGAACGGCTCATGGTTCTGGGTGCATATTGCACCTGACAGATTCCCTTTAAGAGCGTTATAAAGATGCCTGGCTGCCGTGCTGAAAGTGTGGCAGCCGGGAAAAAATTAACTTTCTTTTTCTAGGGAGCTGCCAGCTTTGAGTCATACAGGCTTGCCAGGGGCAATTACAGTCACCGCTTGCACCGCTGAGAGTAGCAGCTGTAAGCACACACCGCCACTGACTGACAGCACTGATGCACTGTAGAGTATGCTGTCACGCAAAGTTCAGCATAAAAAATGTTGATCTCCAGAATAGTGCCAGGAGAAGAATTTTTTCGTGCTCTCCCGTAGACCCATGAACAGTCACCACTAGGGAACATTACACCGGTCACACTCTCAGGATTGTGGTGTGTGGTGGCATAATGTATGGTAGCTGGACCCCTCTAGTCTTCGATACAGGTACACTAAGAGCTCAGCGTTACATTGATTTGATGGTGGAATCAGTGGTACAGCCATTTCAACCAAAGTGTCCTTGGAGACATTTTTTAACAGGGCAACAACAGGCCGCATGTTGTTGATGTTCCTCTGAGAAGGCTGCACGGCTTAAATGTGCTACCATGGTCTCTGCAGCATCTCCGGTCTTGTCTCCCATCAAGCTCATCTGGGACATCCTTGGTGGACAATTGCCAGGAACGTTTTTGATGCTTTGCGTGAACAGGTCCGTTCAGAGTGGAACATTCCTCAGACAACCATTAATACTGAAAGCAGCCAAGGTGTGTAAATGTGGGAATATTGGTGCATGGTCCACATACTTGATATTGAATAAATCGAATTGTTTCAAAACTTTTCTTTAAATTTTTTCATTATTTGAAGATCATTACCATGTCTCTCCATCCTGTGATTTCCTTCATTCCACGACATTTTCTTCTTGGCATTGCAGCTTCAATGTTCAGGTTACGTAGGATTCCAGCTCAAAATATAACATTTTTTATTTTGCACTCGAGTCAAGGGAATCTATAGGCCAAGACAGCAGCAAAGACTTGGGAATGCGAACATAGTGATGGAATTAGCATAGAAACTAGTGTAAGTTAATTAAGCCTCTCTCAGCAAGTCTGCCGCTTATTATGTGAGATAGGGAAAACTTAAATGTGGCCTTAAGTTCATTCTATTAATGAAGAGTTCTCCGAATATCAACGCTGTAAGATCTATAACAATTTCAGTAATTAACCTTCTTGTTTGCATTTTTGCTGACATAACAAACATTGTTCTGATACTGAATACATTATCATACATCAATGTTCCCAGTTACAGGGTTAAAGCCAAGAAACCAAAGTCTGCTAACTCTGTATGGATGGGCAGCATTTAGTGGGAAATATGGCCCTGGCAATCAAAATACATACCAGTATTGGTTATCTATCGCATCAATCTAAATGAGACATTCTGTAACATTAACATATCCATTATTCTAGAAAGACATCCATAAGCTTTTCAAGGGACTGTACAATCTCTGTTCTTATGTGGGACATAGAGGGACAAGGACAAGCTTAGAGTAAAACCAGACCACATATCTGCTCTAGGGCCCACAAAGTGGTGAAAATCTGTGTAGTACAAGCTCCTTGGCCATTTATTGTTTAATAAAATTTGCTTCCATTCTTAAGAAATTAAGGGGAACTTGTCACCAGGTTTTTCTCGTATAAACTGCACCCACCACCAGTGAGCCCTTATATCAGCATTCCAGAATACAGAAAATAAGAGCACAGGCCACTCTATATAACATAAAAAACATCTTTTATTATACTCACTTATGGGGTGGTCTAGTCCGATGGGTATCACTGGTCTCGATCTGGCACCTCTTCTCTTCCTTCCATCAATGTCCTCCGTCCCAGCTCTGTGTGGATGATGCGTCCTCCATACAGAGGCTGCCATTGCGCTCCTGCGCATGTGCACATCTCTCTGCCCTGCTGAGGGCAGATTATAGTACTGTAATGCGCAGGTGCGGTGAAAGGTCAAAGACCGCCCACACATGCGCACTACAACACTTTGATCTGCTCGCAGGAGCGCAATGGAGGACACTGTGTGGATGACGTACAACGCGTCATCCACACGGAGCTGGGAAGGAGGATGGCGATAGCAGGAAGAGAGGAGGCGGCGGACTGAGACCAGAGATGCCCATCAGACCGGACCGCCCCGCAGGTGAGTATCGGAAAAGATGTTTTTTATGTTACACAGAGCGGCCTGGGCTCTTATATACAGTATTCTACAGGGTGGGCCATAAGTATGGATACACCCTGATAAAAAAGAGTAAAGTTAAATTCAAAATGGTGGCTTTGCAGATGGCCGCCATGGGCGTCACCCGGCCTCAAATGTTTTGCCCCTCCCATGCATTTTTATCGGGGGTATCCATACTTATGGCCCACCCAGGATGTATCTATACTTATGGCCACCCTATAGAATGCTGTATATAAGGGTTTACTGGTAGTGGCTGCAGTTTATAGGGGACAAATCTGGTCACAGGTTCACTTTAAAACTTTTCTTTTGTTTACAGCTTGTTGCCCTGATGACCAACCACTGCTGCTGGATAGCAGGCAATATGCAATGCTTACAATCTCTTTTCCATTGAGCTTGTAAGCAGTGCTTTTATGCAGGCCAGGATAGCTGGAGTGAATTTTTACCTCGTAATTCTGGTCAGCTTCAGCATAATGCTTTTGTGACGCCCCTGGACTATCAGTTCATCACAGGGTATTGAACAATCTACCCTCCCGTGCAGTATCCACCTCCCTCTTGGTTATGGGTCCCTAACCAAATGGTGTTGCCTACATCAGCTAATCAAATCCTAGATACACCCTGCACCACAGCCACCAGACACACCAGTGGACGGCTTGGGTGGACGTTCTCTGAGTTTTAATACGGTTGCCGTCACGGCGGGGTTGGTCAACATGCTCAAGAACCTGGAATCTGAGCTGTGGTATGGTATGACCAGCGGTACTGAAGTGTGCAGGAATGGGTAAAGTGATCTGTTTGCAGCGGATGGTAGATTTATGTTTATTAATGCGGTCCCGGATATGTTGGGTAGTCTCACCCACATATCCGAGACAGCAGGGGCACTTAATAAGGTAGATGACATAGTTGGACTCACAGGTGAAGTACCCTGGGTTCGGGAACTTCTTGCCAGTGCGTGGGTGAGTAAAATATTCACCCTTGGTTATATGGGAGCATTGCAGGCAGTGTAGGAAAGGGAAAGTGCCCTTCCGCTGGCTTGAAAAAAAGGTTTGTTTTGTCGGTGGCTTGGAGGGACCAATGTCAGCCCTGACAAGGGTGTCCCTTAGGTTCTGAGGCCGTTTATAGCAAATGAGCGGCCGGGAGTCGAATTCAGGGATGGAAGGATAGGCCTGGTGCAAAAGGGGCCAATGCTTAAAAATAATACCATTAATGAGAGGGTTAAATGGGTGGTATGTGCTTACGAAAGGGACTCTCTTGTCACGACGTGGACTAGGAACTGAAGAGGAAGGAGAGGGTCTAACATATGGCGGATAACCCCTCTCAGAAAATTTACTGTCCATATCCATGTGTTGTGAGTCCCTGTTGGAGGGATCCGAGACGATCCATTCCACGCGGCAATGTTGGGAATGGGGTAGGGACTTGTTCTGCAAATGTGAGGAACCTTACCTCTATGTGTACATCCGGTTGTCCTTCGTGACCCGTGCGTCCTTGTTCTGACCATTGATGTACGTTCCATCCACAGTATACCTCCTATGTATATTTGAATTATTTTGTATATATTCTATGTATCACCTGTACATAATGCACTCACTATTGTTGTTGTTCTCACACCTTTTCAGGCAACAACCTTGAAAAAGGCTCTACGCCGAAATGTTGGTGCTGTTGCTTTGGTTACGTTCTTTTTGCAGTGTGTCTGTAATAAATCCACTTGCATATACATATACTTTTGTCTTCATTCGAGTGCTGGGGTTTTACATTATACTATTTATGGCCTTTTTTCCCCCTAAGCACCTCATGTGAGTGGTTGAGCCTGAAATCCCCAAATACCTGTTGAGCAGGAAAGCCGGCGGCCTTGCACCATCACCGGGCTGGGACCAAGGCACGACGGGGTACGTGGACCCTAGGGGAGTAGCTTCACGCAATCCGATAATTTACCTGTGGTTAAGGGAGCCTTCAAGATTCGTTTCCAACCGCTCCAAAATTGGGGCACTAGCGCAATGAGGGGGATAGGACTTTCCATCCAAAACGGTCCAGAAAATACCAAGGTGAGACATGAGAGCAAGCTCCCACACTTAGCCACAGTGGGGAGCGGGACCCGGCAAGTTTCACACTACCGGGACCACCAGAGAAGTAAACTTAGTGCCAGGGGGCAGGTCACGGATCACCAGGCAACACCATTGGGGACGGGACCCGAATTAGCTCCCCTTAGCGGCAGCGGTGTCCAGAGATTTGGTTTATCCGGTTGTCGGTGTCTGCTTAATGGACTGAGTGAGTACAAGAGTGATCCCTGCATCCCACGGCCTTATCCCCACACCAAGATCCGGGGCATTCCCCCTACTCGTGGAGGGTCACAACACCTAGCTGCCCCGTCATCACCCCGGGTACTTCCCAACGGCAGCGGCGGTATTCACCCCAGTTACCGTGCACCACGGGTGGCGTCACAAGCTCTATAATCCCTTGTAAATACCCCCCTTCATTTGAGTGGTCGCACGACCCCCGGGTCTGGAGACCCTTGAGCCACTGAGAACCCGGATCCAAACAGCTCGGCTGCTGGCACGGGGGCGGCACACTTTCAAGGTAGATAATAGTGATGGTCAGTCTCCTAGGCAACGGGCAGTAAACAGAAGACGTGTTAATATCTAAAGAATGGCTAAACACTTTAATTAGCTGTAAATTGTAGAAGAACTTGTATGTACAAAGACTATCTGACAATATCCGTTTATGAAGATGGGAATAACCAATTCATTTTGGTAGGGATTTCAACTCTGGTCCTATTTGGGTTACCTCCTCTATGAGCTACACAAGCCCAAGAGGGGACGTGGAATGGGGCTGCCCAAACCTCTTCCGTACTTGCTGGCAGTCAGTCAGCATTTGCTATATACCTGGAAAGAAGCTGTACACAGGTACATGACGGACACTCTTATTAGACAGTGTCCTACATCATTATCTAGAAATCTAATTATTCCTATTTAATCAGAATATATAATAATATGTCATCTCCTTGTACAAATAGACATAAGGGTTTTGTATGCCCAAAAATAACAAAAAAAACCCCTGATTTGTTTGCAGTAGGACAAGCTTGAACAAAGCCATTTACTCCTGGTAATTTTAAGGTGTTTATTTAAAAGTGATTTTCTATTTCCTCATTACAAGTATATGAAATCATAAGGAACCTGCGTACGTTTCCATGACAGCGGCAGATATGTCACTACTGCAATCTTCCTGACAGATCAAGAATGCATTTGTGTAACCACCTCCTACCGTACATCTGCAAGAGTGATCAATTATGCCGAAAGTGATGGCGAGAAAGGAGAATTGTGTGTTATGCAACGTCAGGCCTCAGGGAAATAAGCAATGGTCAATAATAAGCAATGGTCAATGTAAAAACATGATAGTTATTCAACCAAGCAATATTCATTATGATTAAAAAAAAGGGATCTATATTTATCTCCCAGATACAGCGCCTCTTATGTGCCATGGCCATGTCTGGTATTACAGCTTAGCCCTAGAGCAAATAGGATTTGAAGCAATATCAGACATAACCCATGGCCAAGCGCATCCCTGGATCTAAACCAAAATCCGTGTCATACAGTATACCTATCAAATGTCATACAGCCCCCTTTAACCATTTTCCTGTAGTGTTTGGTGGTCTGGTAATCTGGATCACTTGGCTCTGCTAACTAAAAACAGCTGGCTCTTTTGGATCCCAAATGGATCCTTATTCAATATGTGTTCACCCCAAGTGAGGTGGACTGGTTGCTGTCATGTTCCTTGCCCTGTAGGCACCAATTGTGTACTGTATTGTCAGGTAGTATAATGTGAATTGTGGTCTGCATGTTATAAATATGGTGCTATGTGGATTGTGGTGTGATGTAATGTATACTGTACAGCACTTTTGTATGTAGTTGTCAGATATGAAGTAGTTAAGTATTGGGACTAGGCCGCAATGGGAGGGGTTAGCTCATAGGGAAAGAGACAGTTCCTTCTAGAACGTTAGTGAAGGTCCAGTGTGTGATAGATAGTCTGTAGGTCATCAAGGCTGTATGGAGTGAGTGACGTGTGGCAGAAAAAGGAGACCGAATTGAAATAGTGTGATTTTGAAGTGTTGACTGAGACACAGAACACAAGACAACGTTGAGGCTAGAGACCAACCTTCTAATGGAGTGGCCTCAGCAGAAGGGTCCAGAAGGTGGAACTTTAATGAGAAGGCCCAAAGTGTAAAAGGTCAGGATGGACTCATACGTGAATGACTTTCCCTGGCTGAGTCTCCCAAAGCGTTTGAGAGCACAAAGCTCTTCCCTGACACTTCTGGCAAAACCCCTATCCCCTTCCTCAATGAGGAGAAGAGACGTGGATATGGAAGCCTCTGGGAGCATAAGGCTATGTGCGTGTCGCGGGCGGAGAGGGGTTTTTGGGGAACGCCGCTCGCCTGGGGAATCTCTGGCGCTCGGGTCCGGTGCTTCTGCTCCTCGGTGGCTCGAACACGGGGCCGGACCCGGGGGCTCGAGAAGCGCCTCCTCGCCCACGAGGGAAAAGGGGGGAGGTTTGGTGGTGGGATGTCGGTTGTGACGCCACCCACGGGTTGTGGTGATGGTGGGCACCACCGCTGCTGGTGACGGGGGTTCCCGGGAGCGATGGCGGGGAGCAGCTGAGATGTTGGCCCCTCCGTGGGTAGGGGCTGTTGGTCTCGGAGCCCCGGTTGGGAGAGAGGTTTGGTTGTTGGTGGGTAGGGGATAGGTGCAGGTGCCGATGCGGGGAGGCAGCGCGGATGCGGGGTCAGCGTTACGGTGCAGCGCTGTGCCGGATGGTACTGGTGTACTCACTCAGGTAGTCAATAACAGAGTCTCTGGAAAACCAAACGGCTGGATGGATGGGGCCCGCAGTTGGCTGCGGCGTCTTCACTCTCCCCGGACGGGTTGATGGCGGCTGTCTTTCCCTGCACTTGTGTGTAAGTGTTTGACCCCTATGGATTCCCACGGGTGGTCCACTCCCCGGCTTGTACGTGTCGGAAGAGCCCGTTTTGCCCGCAGGCGCTGGCCCTTGGATCTCTGGCCGTTGGCGGTGGCTCTTATCCGGACGGGTTGGGCTGTTGCCTTCTGACGGGACTTGGGTGGGAATGAACCCCTGAGGTCCAGACCGCAATCAGAGAATTTGACCGTTACGGCGGCTTCCGAGCCTAATCGGGGTCTGAGTACCCTGCCTTGGTGCTTAGCTTCACTCTGCTCCCCGGTTCGGTACCGGCGGGCCACCGCCCAACCCCGGTCCTACAGTTCAGCAGACCTCCACTAACTCCTGCAGACGGCCACCACCGTCTGCCGACCTTGCTGACTGTGCCTGGGCTCCGACCCAGACACACACAGTCTCCCACTTCAACCTCCAACACTCTCCTCCTAAAACTTGACTGACTAACTTTTCCCACCTCCAGGCCTGTGAACTCCTCGGTGGGTGGGGCCAACTGCCCGGCTCCGCCCCACCTGGTGTGGACACCAGACCCTGGAGGAGGCAACAAGGGTTTTGTTGACGGATGTTCCCTACCAGGGGAGGGGGTGTGTATGTGTGTGATGTTATTCTGTGACCCCTGGGGTCCAGGGCGTCACACTCCCCCTTGGTAAAACGCAGACCGTCTGCAGGCTGCCCGTCCACCACCGGTTTTATTTTTCTGAAAAATATAAATAACAAAAACAATATGCATTTTCAAATCTTCCCTTACGGGAGGCATGTCACTTAAACGTTGCAAACATGAATAATAAAAACATTTTTAATAATAACGGATGGGTCCCAATTCTTCCGCTTTCCCACCCAAACAACCTGAACCTTGATGCTGCTCCTAAGAAACGGGCAGCACCCCTTTCCCCAGTCCGGAAAACAAAACCAAGTCCAGGTTGCCCAAGCAGGAACGTGTACGGTATCTCGCACCCGACTGTTATTCAGGGGGCCCCACGTCCAGGGGGACCCCTGACCCCGGAGGATGGTCACCGGTCCCGGTGGTGACCGGACCCCAGCCTGCTCCGCTGCGTGTCCCTTCTCCAACCTGCCTCTCCGGAGGCGGTCAACGGGACTCCAGCCCACAATTATTTACAAACCCACTAGTTCGTGGGTGGCCTGCGAGTTCTCGGCCTTGTTCATGAGTAGTTTCTCATGTGGGCTTGGGTATCTAAAGAGACACGTGACTTAAAGTCCCACCGGGGGCCAAATTCTTCATAGCCAACGGGCTACCAAACTGTGGGTCCCAACGGGGACTTCTTGCTGATCATTTGAGGTCGCCGTCGTCGTACTCCTCCTCTAGCTCGACCTCGGGATGGTACGGTGGGGGAGGGGACTGGGGCCGCCTAGGAACACCACGGTTTCCTCTTTCCTTCACATCAAGGGCGAACCAGCCCCTCTCCCCGCAGTGTCAGGTGTACGTCACCAGGTCACCCGGTTGCAGGTCACGGCCCGGATGGCCCGTCGGGAGATGCGAATTTACGTCTCTGCGGGCTACAAAGATTTCGGCCTCCAGGCCTGGCTCATAAATAAATCCATATCCCCTCTGGGGATCAAACCACCTGACCTGACCCTCGTAGATCGGGCCCCACACCCGGTATGTAGTATTCCGGAGATTGTCTTTCTCTTTGATTGTGCGGGCCAGCACTTCAGCTCTCTGTAGCTCTCTAGCGGCAATCTCGCGGCCCAGCTGGCTCAACTGCCTATCCCAAAAGGGGGCATTTGCATACCCTTGCTGCGCGCGGGTCGGGCCCCGCCGGATCTCCCCCGTACCGGCTACGACCGATACCCTCTCTGGGAAGTCCTGCGGTGACGCGGCCTGGGATGCTGCTTTACAGCGGCGACCCGGCGCTGCCTCAGCCGAGGCGTGGGTGGTAGGGACGGCAAACCTCACCTGCTGGGCCTTTTTGTTGGCGGCCTCCACTACTTCTGTGGCCGGGTGGACTGCCGGGGCTGGGACTCTCTCAGGTGCGGTCACTTCCGGGACCGACAGCTTCATCTCACGGACGGACTCCTCCCGGGAAACCTTCCACGGTAACGGGATTGGTGCAGGTTGTTCGTAGGGCCGTCCGCGGGTGGCGCCTACAGGCTTGTCCTCCGGGGCGGGCGTGTTAGATTCCGCTGCTGGTGGTGGGGGCAGCGAGCCGATTGGTGGGGCAGCGACAATTGGTACGGATGGTTGGGGAGGCAGCAGGGTGAACGGACGCAGACCGGGCCCCTCAGCCGCAGCGACCGGTCCTTTTGGGACACAGGGGCGTGGGTCGCTTACCCGCTCCTCCAGCACTGTCTCCGCCTCGCATTTCCGTACGGCCGCCGCCACCTCCTCCATTTTGGCTGCCCATCGCTCCATTAGAAACCGGACTTGGGCCTGCAGGCGGCAGTACATTTGCGCTGTCCGGGCTTCCACCCACGCCGCTGTTCCAGGCGTGGGCTCCGGGATCTCCGGGGCGCTGGACGGAATAGACATCTTGCGCAAGTGCTTTCCAGGAACCGGATGAATAGCAGAGTCCTGGCGTCCCTGCCCTTTATACCTTCGGTTACATCAGGCAGGCCTCCACCCGCCCCCCCTTGGTTCTCTCCGGCACTTCCTTCTTCAGGGGACAGGGCTTCACTTTCGCGCCTTCCCTGCTCGGGGAAGACGGCTCGAGCGGGAACTTTTCGCGCCCAAGATGGCGGAATTTCAAAATTTTCGGCCGGACACTGCCGGCGGGGACTGCAAGGTGCACTTCTACTGGTAAGTAGATGGGTAGGATCCTGTTCGTGACGCCAAGTTGTCGCGGGCGGAGAGGGGTTTTTGGGGAACGCCGCTCGCCTGGGGAATCTCTGGTGCTCGGGTGGGGTTAGCTCATAGGGAAAGAGACGGTTCCTTCTAGAACGTTAGTGAAGGTCCAGTGTGTGACAGATAGTCTGTAGGTCATAGGGGATAGGTGCAGGTGCCGATGCGAGGAGGCAGCGCGGATGCGGGGTCAGCGTTACGGTGCAGCGCTGTGCCGGATGGCACTGGTGTACTCACTCAGGTAGTCAATAACAGAGTCTCTGGTAAACCAAACGGCTGGATGGATGGGGCCCGCAG
Source organism: Anomaloglossus baeobatrachus (assembly GCF_048569485.1). Lineage (NCBI taxonomy): Eukaryota > Metazoa > Chordata > Amphibia > Anura > Aromobatidae > Anomaloglossus > Anomaloglossus baeobatrachus. The sequence goes on along the minus strand of NC_134358.1, from coordinate 73,956,159 downwards.
TCGGCTGCGGCGTCTTCACTCTCCCCGGACGGGTTGATGGCGGCTGTCTTTCCCTGCACCTGTGTGTAAGTGTTTGACCCCTATGGATTCCCACGGGTGGTCCACTCCCCGACTTGCACGTGTCGGGAGAGCCCGTTTTGCCCGCAGACGCTGGCCCTTGGATTTCTGGCCGTTGGCGGTGGCTCTTATCCGGACGGGTTGGGCTGTTGCCTTCTGACGGGACTTGGGTGGGAATGAACCCCTGAGGTCCAGACCGCAATCAGAGAATTTGACCGTTACGGCGGCTTCCGAGCCTAGTCGGGGTCTGAGTACCCTGCCTTGGTGCTTAGCTTCACTCTGCTCCCCGGTTCGGTACCGGCGGGCCACCGCCCGACCCCGGTCCTACAGTTCCGCAGACCTCCACTAACTCCTGCAGACGGCCGCCACCGTCTGCCGACCTTGCTGACTGTACCTGGGCTCCGACCCAGACACATACAGTCTCCCACTTCAACCTCCAACACTCTCCTCCTAAAACTTGACTGACTAACTTTTTCCCGCTTCCAGGCCTGTGAACTCCTCGGTGGGTGGGGCCAACCGCCTGGCTCCGCCCCACCTGGTGTGGACATCAGACCCTGGAGGAGGCAACAAGGGTTTTGTTGACGGATGTTCCCTCCCAGGGGAGGGGTGTGTGTATGTGTGTGATGTTATTCTGTGACCCCTGGGGTCCAGGGCGTCACATGCGCACTATGACGTTTTTGCACTACTCAAAAATGCTGCGTTTTTGGTCACAAAAAACACACAAAAACACACCCGCGGCAAAAACACAGCGGTAAAAACGCATGTGTTTTTACCGCGTTTCGGCGCGTTTTTGGCTCTGTTTTGCTGCATTTTTGATCACTGCGTTTTGCTGCGTTTTTCCAATGCATTCCATGGGTGAAAAACGAAGTAAAACGCAGGAAAGAACTGACATATCCATTTTTTTTTAGCTCAAAAACTCAGCTAAAAAAAAAAAAGCTGTGTGGGGACAGTAGAAATGAAAAGTCATAGACTTTGCTGGGGAAGAAAAGTCATGCAGTTTTGAGCCCAAAATGCAAAAAAAACGCACTCGAAAAACATGCAAAAACGCTGTGAAAAACGCTCAGTGCGCACATAGCCTTAAGGCCCCATTACACGCAACGACATCGATAACGAGATGTCGTTGGGGTCACGGAATTCGTGACGCATATCTGGCCTCGTTAGCGATGTCGTTGCGTGTGACACGTACGATCGACCGCTAATGATCAAAAATACTCACCTAATCGTTGATCATTGACACGTTGTTCATTTCCCAAATACCGCTGGTTCAGGACGCAGGTTGTTCGTCGTTCCTGAGGCAGCGTACATCGCTACGCGTGACACCCCGGGAACGGCGAACAATAACATACCTGGTCCTGCCGGCAACGAGGTGGGCGTGTCGTTTATGCGGCTGGTCTCTGCCCCTCCGCTTCTATTGGCGGGCCACTGTGTGATGTTGCTGTGACGGCGCACAAACCTCCCCCTTAAAAAAGAGGTTGTTCGCTGCCCACAGCGAGTCGCTAGGAAGGTAAGTATGTGTGATGGGTACCAGCGATATTGTGCGCCGCGGACAGCGATTTGCCCGTGATGGACAAACGACGGGGGCGGGTGCTTTCACGAGCGACATCGCTAGCGATGTCACTGCATGTAAAGCCCTCTTTAGGCTCTACTCTAGCCATCGTGATCAAAATCCTCGTACCACCTCCTCTACAAGGAAACAGACTTGGAGCCACGAAAAAGGAAAGTAACTGTCACAGATTCGATTGTTGCGCTGAGCTCGTTTGCACTTTCACTCACGGGACCAGTAAGATCAGGAACAACCCAGAGGGAGATGAGAATGTAGCTGAAGATGTGTTGTAAAATTGGAACGACCTAGAAGTTATGTTCCCGCTATCTTATGTGTTAAAGAGGACTAACCACCAGGATTTTCATACATAAACTAAAGCCAGTGCTATACTGGTGCTATCATGCTGATTCTATACATACCTTTAGTTGTGAGATCGGATGTATACTTTCTGAAATATAGGCAAGTAAGGTTCGTGAAATGCACTGTTATTTGATGAAAGGTGCAACGGAATATCTAATAGGTGAGTCAGGTTTTGCTAGTTATTCTCGCCCCTGTCTGTCTGCCTGTCCTTCCTCCCCTGTCTCTGTTTTGACAGGGGGAGAAAGGAGGGAGGAAGGACAGAGGGGAGGAATGACAGGCAGACAGAGGCGGGATAATTAGAAAAACCCGACCCACCTATTAGATATTCTGTAGCAGCTATCAATTAAGTAACAGTGTATTGCCCAAATTTTACTTGCCTATATTTCAGAAAGTATACATCTAATCTCACAACTAAAGGTATGTATAGAATCAGCATGATAGCACCAGTTTAGCACTAGCTTTAGTTTATATAGGAAAATCCTTTTGGTTGGTCCTCTTTAAGCTGTTATTGAAGAACCAGTAAGTAAAGAGTTGTTATTAAAACAGAAGTGGTGGTCTCCTTGCAGAAGCGAGTCGTCATCTGGTCCTGGCCAGGAGAAGCCAGCGGTAACATGCGGCCTACATCAGGGAACAGCCCATGACACACGTTCACATACCCAGCTGGGACCATGTCTTTTATGTAGCAAGGCGGGGGGTCTAGAGTCAAACCCTCACCCAAAACTACCTCCCCGCACACTCTACACCTGAACACATATTTAAGATGAAACTCCATCGGTCAATCGAATAGGTGGCATATCGGCCGCAAAACACAGTCACTTTACCCCCAGTAGGAGCCATTCAGAGACTTTTAGTGTCTCTCGCTGGGGTGCTGGCTCCTATTGTTCACAGCAGGGAGCCAGCTCTTTGTACAGGATTGTTCGCAAATGACCCATCACTACTTTCCTGGTTGTACAGCCCCAGGATCAGTATGGCAGTGAGATCCCATTATGCAATGATCACCGACCTTTTATTCATTTTATAAAATAAATTAATAATTACGACTTACAGTCATATGAAAAAGTTTGGGCACCCCTATTAATGTTAACTTCTTATCTTTATAACAATTTGGGATTTTGCAACAGCTATTTCAGTTTCATATATCTAATAACTGATGGACTGAGTAATATTTCTGGATTGAAATGAGGTTTATTGTACTAACAGAAAATGTGCAATCCGCATTTAAACAAAATTTGACCGGTGCAATTAGCTGTTAGGCCCTGTGCCCATGGGAGCAAATACCTGCGGAAAGTAGAAAGGCAGGACAATCCGCAGGAATAATTGACATGCAGTTCTTTGCGGCAGAGGAAATTCTGGAGTATTTTCTGCATGCTGCAGATTTATCTGAAAAATCTAGAAAATACGCAGGTTTTCCGCATCAAAATCCACAGGTATTTTCTCCTGTGGGCACAGGGCCTTGTAGCTTCTGCCCAGAACAAAGAATAAGGTAGCAATATCAATTTAGGTACATTCCCTTGAATTCAGTCTGCAGATTTATTTTGTCCATAGTGTACTGTACTGATTGTTTTGAGATTAGGGGAGGGAAGGATTACAAAATAAAAAATATAAGCTTTAGGGACAGCTCACGCAAACAGACAAATTGGACGAGTGCAATCCAGTAAAAAAAGAGCTTGCACCTGGCCCAATGTACTTCATTGAGGCAGTGTAGATCTGAGGGTTTTTTTTATCAGGTATATTAGGCAGTACAGATGATCGGACCTGTGGATGTTTGGATTGTAATGGGCCAACTCAACATTTTTAAAGTTTGGTTTTGACCTAAACTTCATTTGAAGTCACTGATTGGCAGTTCAGGTCTCCGCCCACATGCAGCCGGCCATACACTTCCGGGGTTGGGTGGTATTTTTTGGGTGCACACTACATCCAATCACGCTGCTGTCACCCCCAGTGTGAGCTGATCAAACACTGCAAGCAACTTGCACTGGGCTGAGCACCGAGTGTACCTGAGCACAGCGATGGTTTGCATTCATAAAGCACCTGAACTCCGAACCCAAACTTCATTTTCTGAAAAGTCTGAGGTCGTACCGAAGACCGAACTTTAGGTTTGGGCATCTCTATTAGCCATGAAAAAAGAAATTGCAGCGTGATGCCATTTTACTTGGAAGTCGGATGGGATTATGACAGTTTCCCATCATACAGAATTGTAATGAATCCATAAAACTTGGATGTCATACTGATTGTCCGCATGGCATCTGATCTCGGAGTCTAATCGCAGCATGCTGTGTTTTTTTTGCTCATGCCGAATAATTCTGAGAATAAAAACGCAGATCTGTACTCATTAAATAACTGGTCCAAGTGCAACCTCCCTTTTTTTCCGATTATTATTATTATTTTTATTTATTATTATAGCGCCATTTATTCCATGACGCTTTACAAGTGAAAGAGGGTATAGGTACAACAATCATTAACAGTACAAAACAGACTGGTATAGGAGGAGAGAGGACCCTGCCCGCGAGGGCTCACAGTCTACAGGGAATGGGTGAGGACAGAGCTGGTTGCGCTGTGGTGTACTGGACTGAGGGTTATTGTAGATTGTAGGCTTGTTGGAAGAGATGGGTCTTCAGGTTCCTCTTGAAGCTTTCCACGGTAGAGGAGAGTCTGATATGCTGGGGTAGAACGTTCCAGAGTATGGGGGAGGCACGGGAGAAATCTTGCACGCGATTGTGGGAAGAGGAGATAAGAGAAGGAGATCTTGTGAGGTTCTGAGGTTGCGTGCAAGTAGGTACTGGGAGATTTCAGATTGCATTTGTCCAATTTATATGCTCTTGCCAGTATACTCACCTTTCCTTACGTGTTTTTCAGTCACCTCCACAGCTTTCTACTCCTTTCTACTCCTAATCTCCCCCAGTCTTCTTTTCTTCCGCCGGTCTGTTCCAGAACTGAGGCCAATCTGAGGATTGTGATTGACCTCTTTCGGTCACGTCATGATGTGGATCGATTTCCCCCATGAAACCAATTCAGGCCTCAGTACCGTAATGTTGTGACAGAAGAAGATGGACATGGAGGTGCTATGATGGAGGTGGTATATGAACAGGTGAGGAAAAGTTAGTATAAGGTTATATGCGCACGCTGCAGTTTTAACTGCACCCAAACTGCAACCAAAACTGCACCTTGTCACAGAGAGCCTGGAAATATAAAAAAACACTTGTAATGATGGTGCATTTTTGTTGCATTTTTGTTAATGCATTATTTTGCAGAGGTTCCCAACTCCAGTCCTCAAGGCACACCAACAGTGCAGGTTTTCAGGATTGCCTTAGTATTGCACAGGGGTTGGAATCATCACCAGTGCAGGTGATTAAATTACCACCTGTGCAAAACTAAGGAGATCCTGAAAACCTGCACTGTTGGTGTGCCTTGAGGACTGGAGTTGGGAACCTCTGATTTAAAGGATAAACAAAATATGATAGGATAGGATAATGGATAGATATCTAGAATAGAAAGGTATATAGAAAGAATAGATAGATAGATAGATAGATAGATGCAGGATGCAACCCCCAGCTGTCTGCTGTACCTTGGCTGGTTATGAAAAACAGAGGGAATCCCACATTTTTTTTTTTCGTTAATTATTTGATTTATTTATTTATTTTTTTAAATGACGTGGGGTCCCCCCTATTTTTCTGAAACTAGCCAAGGTATAGCAGACAAATGGAGGCTGATATTATTAGGGTGGGAAGGGCCATGGTTATTTGGCCCATTCTAGCCTAATAATAGCAGCCTACAGCTGCCCCAGAAGTGGCACATCCATACCAATTCTGGTGCTGGACCCGGCTCTTCCCATTGCTCTGGTGCCATGGCAATTGGAGCAATAAGGCGCTAATAACAGCCCACAGCTGCTACTAAGCCCTAGATTAGTGATGGCAGGAGTCTATGAGACACTCTCCATTATTATTCTGTAAGTGAAAGTAAATAATGACAAACACCCAAAAATCTTTTATTTGAAATAAAAGACAGAAAAAGCACCCTCTTTCACCGATTTATTAACCCCAAAACACTCCTGCACGTCCGAAGTAATCCACACAAGGTCCCATGATGCTTCCAGCACTGCTAGATCTGATGCTCACAGCGAGCACCATAGAACATGACTGACTGCTGTGAGCTCCATGCAGCAACTGAAGTGAGCAGCGTAATCAGCGGTGACGTCACTCAGATGATTTGCGATCACAGCTGGAGTCCTCCACCTGTAACCACAAATCAGGCCGTGACTGAAGTGAGCCGCAGATGGAGGACTCACCTGAGTGACGTGACCGATGATCGTACCTTACAGCGGGCAGTCATGTTCTATGGCGCTTTCTGTGATTGTCAGATGTAGCGGTCATGTTGTTTTAACCCTTTTTGGGCTCTCTGGCAAGTCTAAATATTTCTGGAAATTTGTAACAAATGGTCATTCGAATCAATTCATGTGTATCTAGAGAGCGACTCTCCATTATGGCTCATGGGAGGGGGATGCTGAGTGTTGGTGCCATCTCCATGAAGCCAATATGTCCTATATGACGGGTTTGGATTGGGGTTATCCTCAGCTTCTATAAGCCTTTTCTCTGAGTGATAGTTTCCATGAAAATCCAACTTTTTTGAATGACATAAAATCTTACACATAAAAAGCTGCTAGTATTTGAAGCCCCATATATCATTTCATATGTTTTCTCGTGACACCGGATCCATCACAGCCTCCATTTATCTTGGCTTGAGATTGATGTGGATGAGTGTTGAGCACCAGCATCTCCATGTGCTATATAATTATTTGCTTGGCATTTCACTGCATTATTAGTGGTGCATTTGTTCAAAGCACAGAAGCATAGATTTAGCAATCAGCTTTCAGGCCATATTCTTTTTTTTTGCCATGCTAACTGCTCGCTGGTTAAGTGGTAATTAGTATTCAAGGGGCATCCGTAGCCCGATGACATTGTCATGCTAGATTATGTCGTTACAAGGACAGTACAGATCTTGGGATAGGAACGCTGCAAGGCTTTTGTTTATTTGGGCAAATTTCCTCTTTCCATATGAATTGCAATTTCATAGCGTTTGGTGTTTGATCGCAGCTGGTATGTGACGGGGCGCAGACGTCAGTCCCGATCCTGATGGTACAGAATCCTAGATGTGCTTTTAGTCTATAAGTAGTGTACTAAAAATACTGTTTCAGCTGATTACCTAAATATTTCATGTTTGCTTAATGAGTGACAATTTGGAAAATTGCCCGGGGACCCCATTTCCTAGTGGCACCTCAACGATCACCAATCCCACGAGTGCAGTGCAAAAACAGTCAGCTCCACTGTCTGCTTCAGTAGTCGTGTAGAGCATTTATTTCGCCCATGTCTACTCTGATCCAATCTGTGTGATCTATGTAGGCGGGGGCGGACATATCATTGGTGCAGCCAGGAGCCAAAGAGGTAAGGGGGCCCATGACCACCTCCAAAGCAGGTGGAATTGTGCATTCTGATGAGTTCTTGAGCTGCAAAGGGCCCATATTGTTCTTGCACAGGAGCCCTTTTCTGTCTGTGTCCGCCAGTGTATGTAGGAAAGGAAGGTGAAGTTAATTGTGGTCAGCTTGAGACAGCCTGACCGCCTTCAGTTTCCTGTTACAGCAGAACATCCCAAGAACATGTGGAGCTGAGTTAATCGGTATAGCAGTGTAATGGGGGCACTGTTTGTTAGTATTATTCTTACACTATATGGGCAGTTTATTCAGACATTGGATGACCAAAATATTTGTATACTAAATTACAGTTCTGTTTCCACATTGAATGTCAGTATTAAAGGTCAAATATACAGGATGATAGTGTAATGTGGGCACTGTATGTAGGGTCGGACTGGGGTGTCTGGGGTCCACAGAAGGAATTGACTCTAGGGCTCCACATTACAAGCAAATACCTGTTAGCCATAATCCCCGTTATGGTGGAGTGTCGACTGTAAAATACATGAAAAACACTGTGGAAAGAGAGCGCAATAGGGTCTTACCCCACAAAACAGAAAGGGTATAATTCACAGAGGTTACTCACCAAGTATGGTTGTGAAAGTCACAACCACTATGCAGGCATATATACTGGGTCAACGGCAGCAGTCATCCCTGTGATAATGATTTTTTGTTAAGGAGATGGATGTTTGAATACCGCGCCAAAGACCACTGATGCAGGAGATGAATTTAACGTGACTTTATTCCATGTTCAGGTCAAGACCTAAATTCATCTCCTGCATCAGTGGTCTTTGGCGCGGTATTCAAACATCCATCTCCTTAACAAAAAAAAAAAAAAAGACTGTAAAATACAGGCGGCTCCTGAACATCTATTGTGCACACGATAACTGCGATGTACAATTACAGTTGTTTGCAGTTAAGGGGTTCTTTCATGAAAACAAGTTAACACCTATCCATGAGATATTGATCGGTGGAATTCAAATTCATCCATTGGAAACCATACTGATCTGAGGAACTTTTATCTCTGATAGGGCACTTTTATCAATATTTTAACTCCTTAAGCTTGCGGTAATCCCTGCACATGTCTGCTGATTTGAACAGCAGACATGTGGGGCTATCAGGTGCGGGTGGATGCGCGATCCACCCACACTTACTTGCCACTTAAATCGCGCTGTCAAAATGTAACAGCTCAATTTAAATATCCACAGTGGAGATCACATCGTTCCCCGCCACCATCAGAGGCACCATGATGTGATAATGGGGAGCCAATGGATGTACTTTATGTAAGAGACTCTGAAAGGAACAGTCCTACACCTTAAAGGGAACCTGTCAGGTGCAATATGCATTTAGAACCACAAGCAGTTCTGGGTGTATATTTCTAATCCCTGCCTAACTGTCCCTCTATACAGTAGCATAGATAAAGAGATCTTTAGAAAAAGTATTTCTAAAGATCTTTTATGATATGCTAATAAGCGCGGGGACTAGTCGCAAGCACGTTAGTTCCTGCGCTCATTTCGCCTTCTTAGTATGGTAGCACGCCCACAGGGGCGGGCTAACATGCTATTCAATGCAGCATCACCAGCAGTGACGCCCGTACCTGTGTCCACTGTCACCGCTGAATGCCCAACACTTCTGGTTCTGTGCAGTATGAAGCCGGGTGTACGTGTCCTGGCCTCAGAGAGGTCTAGTGCGCATGACCGGAAGTGTCGGGACTTCTGATCAGCAGTGACAGCGGACACAGGTACGGGCGTCACTGCTGGTGATGCTGCATTGAATAGCATGTTAGCACGGCCTGTGGGCGTGCTACCATACTAAGAAGGCGAAATGAGCGCAGGAACTAACGCTTGCGACTAGTCCCCGCGCTTATTAGCATATCATAAAAGATCTTTAGAAATACTTTTTCTAAAGATCTCTTTATCTATGCTACTGTATAGAGGGACAGTTAGGCAGGGATTAGCAATATGCACCCAGAACTGCTCGTGGTTCTAAGTGTATATTGCACCTGACAGGTTCTTGCGCCTAGTCCCTGCGCTCATTAGCATATCATAAAGGATCTTTAGAAATACTTTTTCTAAAGATCTCTTTATGTATGCTACTTTATACAGGGACGGTTAAGCAGGGATTAGCAATATGCACCCAGAACTGCTCGTGGTTCTGGGTGCATATTGCACCTGACTGGTTCACTTTAATACTCATGCTTAATACTTATGGATATACCGTTGCATATATTTGACACATATATTTCCATACAGTTGTGTAGTATAATTTAGTCCACTATTAATTTTAATTTCATTGAACATATAATATAGTGAAATATAACACCAAAAATTATGCTAAAAGGGATAGTCTTTTGGCTTACATTTGACTAATAAAAGTCAAGAGATAAATTAGTCTTGTGTGCTCCTTGAAGCCTCATGGAAAGGGAGAGACTTCCTGGATGCCCAGATGAGTTGTCAATAGTGAGGGTCGAATAGTAACTATTCGTGTTCGGATAATGCTTACTGAATACTGAGTATTATTCCTGTATTTGTCACGAATGACGAACCTAACACAAGTCAATGGGAAACCCGAGCATTTTTCTTGTCGTGACGAGTACTGGAATAGTTAGAAGGAAATTACGGCAATCCAATCTGGATGGAGGTGCTCGGATAAGATCCCAATCCGTATCAATATGCAAGAAAGAATCCGGCAGTCAAATTGCGATAAAAATTAAGTTTTGAATACTGGAATAGTACTCGGTATTCGGTAAGAATTATCTGAACACGAATAGTTACTATTCGCCCATCACTAGATGTCAAAGCTCCCCAAGGGGATGCTCATCATGATGCCGAGCATGGACATCCAGATGCACATTAAAGGGGGCCGGAACAATACATGAACTTGAAACAGGAAAATAAGGCAAAAAAAAATTAAAAATTTTGCCGACACACTCGTTAAACTTGATTTTTCTGTAGCACAATTTAGAAAACTTGGCAAGTATTAGCAAGGTCTTCCTTCACCTGGGGAATACGTTCAATTTGCTGCCTTATTCCTGTATCTAAGTGCTCTAATCACGGCTGAGTGTCTTGCTGGCACAGCGGGTACGTGCCCCACCGAATCCGCCCCAAGTCCTCTCATCTACACTCTTGTACGTGCTCAACCTAAATCTTAGTGTAAACTTGACTTGCATGGATAATCAGTTACGACAGCACGATTGCCAGGAATTCCTCAAAAGAAGTGCCCATTCACGAGGTTGACCTGCTGCATGGCAATGGTTGAGTCACCCTCCTATATACAATTGTCAATTCAGAGGTAAAATAATCTCCAAGCCGTACAAGTTCTGCGTCCATGAACTTCAAAGCAATGCAGCCTTATTGTAATTAGGCTTCGGATGCTCTATGTGCTCCTTTTGAAGTGAGGATAGTGCTGGGAAGACGCTGTTCTCTTGCTGTTAAACAATAGGTGCGGTGCGTTTGCCTGTGGGTGTCACAAATGTTTAATTGCGAGGAGATATCTGACATGCAACCATCTGCCTTCACTGCCAATATGCTTGTCAGATGGTATCACTGTGTCACATAGGACCGTGTATTGCTTCACACAGCGCTTCTTTAGAGGAGGTAATTCAACATTAATGAGAGCTAGAGTGCACTTTATTATTTCCTTCCTGGGGTATATTCCGGCAGGTTTCATAATTCGCCTCATTAGAATGCAGTGGAAGGAATCAGACATCTTCATTTATATTAATTACATAAAATTAACAGGTGCAAATGATTTTGAAATTTACTAAAAAACGAAACTCTAAAGATTTGGTTGGGTCCCACGTTGAGCGCATATTAAAACCACTGATTACGTTGTCTTTGTAAATGGCTCCCCAGCATGAGTAACATGGTAAGTGATATAACTAGAGGGCTCTGATGGATGTGTATAAGGGAAAGACTGAACCTTTGGAAATTAGGGCAATTCCCAAAGGCACATAGGCAGAATGGGACCCACAACCCATGAGTTAGAGCAGAGGCCTCAAACACGCGGCCCTTGAGGCTGCTTGTTGCGGCCTGCAGACACCTAGACCACGTGACTATTGCGGTCCGGTACATACGCCAACGCCATCAGCGATTTCCTTCAGGTGAATATAACTTGAGGCACCGCGCAGAGCAGCACGCCTCTACACAGCTTTAGTATTGTCAGCTGCTGCCAGCCAATCAGAGGCCAGCAGCTAACGTGGATGTATTCTGATTGGCCAGCGCGGCTGCCATTATTAAAGATGAGAGGAGAGCAGCAGTGCTCCAAATCGCACCTCAGTAGGAAACCGCTGATGGCGGCGACCCCGTGTACTGAACAGCAATCGACACGGCCCTCACGGGGTCTAGGTGCCTGCGTACTGCAAGACACCGAGGGAACGGATAAATGGTGAGAATTTTTTTATATATATATATATATATTATATGGGCACATTACTACAAGGGGGCAATATGGGCATATTACTACAAGGGCACAATATGGGCATATTACTACAAGGGGACAATATGGGTACATAACCACACTGCACAATATGGGCACATTACTACAAGAGGGCAATGTGGGCACATTACCACAGGGCACAATATGGGCATATTACTACAAGGGCACAATATGGGCATATTACTACAAGGGGACAATATGGGCACATTACTACATGGCACAATATGAGCACATTACTACAGGGCACATTACTACAAGTGGGCAATATGGGCACATTACTAGAAGGGCACAATATGGGCATATTACTACAAGGGCACAATATGGGCACATTACTACAAGGGCACAATATGGGCACATTACTACAAGTGGATAATATGGGCACATTACTACAAGGGCACAATATAGGCACATTACTACAGCACACAATTTGGGCACATTACTACAGGGCACATTACTACAAGTGGGCAATATGGGCACATTACTACAAGGGCACAATTTGGGTATATTACTACAATGGGACAATATAAGCACATTACTACACGGCACAATATGGGCACATTACTACAAGGGCACAATATGGGCACATTACTACAAGTGGGTAATATGGGCACATTACCACAGGGGACAATATGGACACATTACTACAAGGGCACAAAATGGGCACATTACTACAGGGCACATTACTACAAATGAGCAATATGGGCACATTACTACTAGGGCACAATATGGGCATATTACTACAAGGGCACAATATGGGCACATTACTAGAAGGGCACAATATGGGCACATTACTACAAGTGGGTAATATGGGCACATTACTACAAGGGCACAATATGGGCACATTACTACAAGGGCACAATATAGGCACATTACTACAGTATACAATTTGGGCACATTACTACAGGTCACATTACTACAAGTGGGCAATATGGGCACATTACTACAAGGGCACAATTTGGGTATATTACTACAATGGGACAACATAAGCACATTACTGCACGGCACAATATGGGCACATTACTACAAGGGCACAATATGGGCACATTACTACAAGTGGGTAATATGGGCACATTACCACAGGGGACAATATGGACACATTATTACAAGGGCACAATATGGGCACATTACTACAGGGCACATTACTACAAATGAGCAATATGGACACATTACTACTAGGGCACAATATGGGCATATTACTACAAGGGCACAATATAGGCACATTACTAGAAGGCACAATATGAGCACATTACTAAATGGCACATTACTACAAGTGGGCAATGTGGGCACACTACTAGAAGGGCACAATATGGGCATATTACTACAAGGGCACAATATGGGCACATTACTACAAGGGCACAATATGGGCACATTACTACAAGGGCACAATATGGGCACATTACTACAAGGGCACAATATAGGCACATTACTACAGTACACAATTTGGGCACATTACTACAGGTCACATTACTACAAGTGGGAAATATGGGCACATTACTAGAAGGGCACAATATGGGCATATTACTACAGGGCACATTACTACAAATGAGCAATATGGGCACATTACTACTAGGGCACAATATGGTCATATTACTACAAGGGCACAATATAGGCACATTACTACAAGTGGGTAATATGGACACATTACCACGGGGGACAATATGGGCACATTACTAGAAGGCACAATATGAGCACATTACTAAATGGCACATTACTACAAGTGGGCAATGTGGGCACACTACTAGAAGGGCACAATATGGGCATATTACTACAAGGGCACAATATGGGCACATTACTACAAGGGCACAATATGGGCACATTACTACAAGGGCACAATATGGGCACATTACTACAAGGGCACAATATAGGCACATTACTACAGTACACAATTTGGGCACATTACTACAGGTCACATTACTACAAGTGGGAAATATGGGCACATTACTAGAAGGGCACAATATGGGCATATTACTACAGGGCACATTACTACAAATGAGCAATATGGGCACATTACTACTAGGGCACAATATGGTCATATTACTACAAGGGCACAATATAGGCACATTACTACAAGTGGGTAATATGGACACATTACCACGGGGGACAATATGGGCACATTACTAGAAGGCACAATATGAGCACATTACTAAATGGCACATTACTACAAGTGGGCAATGTGGGCACACTACTGGAAGGGCACAATATGGGCACATTACTACAAGGGCACAATATGGGCACATTACTACAAGGGCACAATATGGGCACATTACTACAAGGGCACAATATAGGCACATTACTACAGTACACAATTTGGGCACATTACTACAGGTCACATTACTACAAGTGGGCAATATGGGCACATTACTAGAAGGGCACAATATGGGCATATTACTACAAGGGCACAATATAGGCACATTACTACAAGTGGGTAATATGGACACATTACTACAAGGGCACAATATTGGCACATTACTACAAGGGCACAATATGGGCACATTACTACAGGGCACAATATGAGCACATTACTACAGGGCACATTACTACAAGTGGGCAATATGGGCACATTACTACTAGGGCACAATATGGGCACATTACTACAAGGGCACAATATGGGCACATTACTACAGGGCACAATATGAGCACATTACTACAGGGCACATTACTACAAGTGGGCAATATGGGCACATTACTACTAGGGCACAATATGGGCACATTACTACAAGGGCACAATATGGGCACATTACTACTAGGGCACAATATGGGCACATTACTACAAGGGCACAATATGGGCACATTACTACAAGGGCACAATATGGGCACATTACTACAAGGGCACAATATAGGCACATTACTACAGTACACAATTTGGGCACATTACTACAGGTCACATTACTACAAGTGGGAAATATGGGCACATTACTAGAAGGGCACAATATGGGCATATTACTACAGGGCACATTACTACAAATGAGCAATATGGGCACATTACTACTAGGGCACAATATGGTCATATTACTACAAGGGCACAATATAGGCACATTACTACAAGTGGGTAATATGGACACATTACCACGGGGGACAATATGGGCACATTACTAGAAGGCACAATATGAGCACATTACTAAATGGCACATTACTACAAGTGGGCAATGTGGGCACACTACTGGAAGGGCACAATATGGGCACATTACTACAAGGGCACAATATGGGCACATTACTACAAGGGCACAATATGGGCACATTACTACAAGGGCACAATATAGGCACATTACTACAGTACACAATTTGGGCACATTACTACAGGTCACATTACTACAAGTGGGCAATATGGGCACATTACTAGAAGGGCACAATATGGGCATATTACTACAAGGGCACAATATAGGCACATTACTACAAGTGGGCAATATGGGCACATTACTACTAGGGCACAATATGGGCACATTACTACAAGGGCACAATATGGGCACATTACTACAAGGGCACAATATGGGCACATTACTACAGGGCACAATATGAGCATATTCCTACAAGGGCACAGTATGAGCACATTACTACAAGGGCACAATAGGGGCACATTACTACAAGTGGGTAATATGGGCACATTACTACAATGGCACAATATAGGCACATTACTACAGGGCAGACTATGGGCACATTACTACAGGGCAAATTACTACTAAGTGGGCAATATAGTCACATTACTAGAAGCGCACAATATTGTGATATTACTACAAGGGGACAATATGGGCACATTACTATAGGGCAAAATATGGGCAATTGACTAAAAGTGGGTAATATGGGCCCATTACCACAGGGGACAATATGGGCACATTATTACAGGGCACAATATGGGCACATTACTACAAGTGGGCAATATGGGCACATTACTACAAGGGGACAATATAGGCATATTACCACAGGATGGGGACATTACTCAAAGATGAGGACCAGGATGGAAATATGACTACAAAATGTTGGCCAAAATTACTATATGGTGTTAATTGTAAAACAATATTACTTACAAGAAGGAAATAAAATGTAAAAAATCGAAATCAAAATAAAGCATGATTTTTTTTTCCCATAAAAAGTATTTTTAATATATAAACGGAAATAAAAACGTGCACATTTATTATAATAAACAAGCG
Source organism: Anomaloglossus baeobatrachus (assembly GCF_048569485.1). Classification (NCBI taxonomy): domain Eukaryota; kingdom Metazoa; phylum Chordata; class Amphibia; order Anura; family Aromobatidae; genus Anomaloglossus; species Anomaloglossus baeobatrachus. The sequence continues at coordinate 73,940,156 of NC_134358.1, read as the reverse complement.
AAAAATGTTCAAAAAACGTGATCCAAAGGTGTATAGAAAAAAATATTGGATCACTAAAAATATCACTAGGTCCAGCAAATAATGCAGCCCCCCAAATATTTTTTTTTTCTATGTGTGACCATTATACTCAGCCGAGTTTGAGACCACTGAGTTAGAGGTATTAAAGTTTAAAGAGTTATTGTGATGTCCGTCACTAGGTGGCACTAGACACACTTTTGTGCAGTGAATGGAGAGGTAGTCAGGCAAGCTGAGGTCAGAAGCCAGGAGGTAATGACAGGACACTAGGAGCAGAGAGAGACGAGGTCAAGATACAAGCTGAGGATCAGGATTCCAGGACAGTACGTACAGGATATAGGGAGCAGGCGGGTAAGTGGTCAGGAGGAGGTCCGAGGTCAGTAGCCAGGAGGTAACAACAAAAATAGGGAGACAGGCAGAGAAGAGTCAACAACAGTCAAGAGCCAAGATCAGATCACTAAACACTACGGGAGCCGAGAGCACTACTGTAACCAAGAAGTATGACTGGCAACATTCTGGGCGAGCATGCTCCCTAATGAAGCAAAGCAATCACCCGGAATGAGGAGCATCTGCGTAGGCACCTCCTAGGACCAGCGTAGAACCCAGAGCAGAGAGACAACCCATTTATAGGTGTTCAAGAGAAACAGCAGCTCCTCCAACCTGCAAAAGTCTCTGCGTGAAGGAACAGCAAGTACTGGTTCTGCAGGAGAGTAAGGCAGAACATAACAACACAAAATGCTCCGAGCATCGTCACTGTGACGGTTATTCCCAGCATATCTATTCAGGACAGTCCCGCTACTCAGCCCACCAACTTTCTGTTTGATGGTTGGGCAGGCGTTCCTGCTTTACTAATACTTCAAGCAATCAGCATTATATCACTGCCGGCTTTATCATGTGCTCTGCAGCATAAGAAACACTGTAATTTTGACAACCAGTTATGGTAAGCATTATTGCCACAGCTTTGTAGTTCCTGGCAGGGAATAGGAGCACTCCCAAGAACTGGTCGGACAGTGTACATGAAGCAGCAGGCTGATGTGTGCATGCGAGGCTACTGCTTCTTGATTGCAGTGGTGGCACTTTTGATAACTCAATCCAATGAGTAAATTATCTATTTTTCCAATATCTTTGTCACGATGAATATGCGGATGATAGCAGGAAAACAGGGCTCCTAAGCTGACACTCAGGCTAGGAGGCTCTAAGTTATCCCTAGTCTCAGGGATACCCCTAAAGGTGGGGATGCCTGAGTCTCCTTCCTGGCCCTGCTGCTGAACAGCCCTGATTTGATGCCCTCTCCCCCATGGAGGACCGGGACAGGAGTGAGATTAAACCCACAAAAATAGACAGGAGAAACCAGAGCTCTGTACACAGCATGCACACAGAGGTATAAGACAATAAAAGAAACGGAGGAAAACAAGAGCAGAGAGGAAACAATGAGATGATGGGTAAACTCCACAATCACACCAATCAAAGTACAACACGTTACCAGATAGTATAACCTATAGCTGGCATAGGTAGAAGATTTCAATCAGCTTAAGTAGGAAGGGAGCAGATGTGATTGGCTTTCTAACAACATGTGATCAAAGGAGCCTAACAAGCAGGCTAGCAGAGGTTAGCTCTTGTTAGCTTGACTTTGACTGAGCACACAGCAGGCCGACTCCCGAGTGTGCCTGTGTTGATCAGAGACACCAGGGAAACCATTGGGCAGTGTCAAAATCTGCAATGTGAACAGATCCTGACGCCATCATGACAATTGGTGAAGTTCCTGCAAAACTCCATGTGACAATCTTTACCTGTGTGGTCATTTTTAATTATAGAAATAACCCTTTAACACTAGAAGTCCCAGAAATTTCGAGCTACCCCCTGGAGTCCCGAAAGAGGGTCAAATGACCCTTAGTCCAAACTTAATATAACTAACTAGAAACTAAATGGCTAAACTCCATGGAAAACAACAACCTCCTGTGGTGCGACAGTAATGGCCTTAATTACAGAACAAAAGACGGTGATTATAATTTCAGGTCATTCCACCCGTCTCTGGGTTCCAAAGGTAGAAATGTTAAATGACCCCTCTCTGGGACTTCTAGTGTTAAGTGCTTGATCTGCAAAAGAAGAGTGTTAACCTATCCAGGAACAAGTATTAAAGGGGCCAACCGTAGGAATCTACTTGGGTTTCAACATTGTCCTAAGCTGGTTTTCGTGATCTGGTTGGTCTCTGCCACACAAGAAGGCAACAATATTATATGTCGCATTGAGGCACCGGATCTTCTGCCATGTTGGTTTAGCATGATATTTTCTACCATACTCATTGTAAAACCCAAAATTAATACTATAAATGCAGAAGTATTCAGATATAATCTTCATTTACTGTAGATATCTTACTAGTTAACATGCTGAAGATTTAAAAGGTAATACTTTATAGCTAGTGTGACGACTCAACGTCTGGCCTCGTGTGGGGGGTGAACTGTTCTTAATTAGGCCAGATGTATTGTTCCTTTGTTTGTTTAATCAAGAGAAGTTAGCACTTGTCTCATGTTAGACTCATTGGAGCCCTGTTAGCTGTGAAATGCAGATTATCTGTAAATGTGTATTGCTTCAGCCCTTTTGACTACTTAATTTAGAGGAAAATTATGCAGCTGGATTGAACTAGTGACCAGTGAGAGAGCAACTATCTCCAACCAATCCTCTAAGACACAATACCCTGAAATGAGAGCATAGGAGTATAAAAGGGCCTTCCTTCTGACACCGGGGAATATTCTACATGACCTCAGTTTAGGAGCTATAGTTCCAGCTGGAGGATCACAGAACTATTTCAAGATTTATTCTACAGGATTTCAGCTTAGGATCAATTGTTCCAGCTGAAGGATCACAGAACTGCTTTACTGCTTAATGCTGAGTCCACAAAGGTGCTTGGAGAACCCAGGTTGGGACAACTATGTCACCTGGCTACATATCTTGCCGTGGTCGGTCAGCTTTCTAAGCAGGCTGCTGCTGGCTGGGATAGTTGGTTTTGGAAGCCCCAAGGTCACAAAAATTGTAATCCCTGGCAGGCCAGCAGAAGGTGAGACGATGTTGCTTGTATCATCTTGTATTCTTACTGGGAATGTACAATATGTTTTTGCTTGTTGATGAACCAATAAAGTCTTACCAATGGATAGTTCCCTCACCCTGTGTTGTCTGAATAGGGGTCTGCCCAAGGAGAAGGAGTGTGGGCATTCAGTGGGATGAGCCCTTTTCCGTGTGGTCTGTCTGAGGACAGCCAGGCCATGGGACGAGAGCACCCACTGACCCTCATGTCTCCTCAGTTAACATCTAGTTTCATACATTACTGAATAAAACTAACTCTGATTCTGTGACTTTTATGTAAAGTTTCGCATAATTCTTATATGGGACAAAACTTTCAGAGAATTATACATGTATTATTTTTTTTTGTAAACCTAACAAACAGTAACATACAGTTGAAACCAGAAGTTTCCATCAACTCTCTATAAAGGCACATCTGTATGTTTTTCTCACTATCTGACATGAAATCAGAATAAACCTGTCCCTTTTTAGGTAAATTAGGAGCCCAAATTATTTATATTTGCCAAATACCAGAATAATGAGAGAGAGAATGTTTTCAGACATTTTTATTACTTCTGCAAAGTCAAAACTTTACATACATTTCATTAGTATGTGGTACCATTGCCCTTACACTGTATGAATTGGGTCAAACATTTTGGATCTCCTTCCATAAGCTTCTCACAATAGTTGGTAGGAATTTTGGCCCATTCCTCCTGACAGAACTGGTGTAACTGAGCCATGTTTGTAGGTTGCCTTGCTCGCACCGGCCATTTTAGCTTTGCCCATAAGTTTCCAACAGGATTGAGATCAGGGTTTTGTGATGGCCACTCCAAAACATTGACTTTGTTATCCTTAAGCCACTTTGTAACCAGTTTGGCAGTATAATTTGGGTCATTGTCCATTTGGAAAACCCATCAAGCATTATGTTCCTTGCTGATGTCTTAAGATGTTGCTTCAGTATTGTCACATAATCTTTTTTTGTCATGATGTCATCTATTTTGTGAAGAGCACCAGTCCATCCTGCAGCAAAACAACCACACACCATGATGCTGCTACCCCCAAGTTTCACAGTTGGGATGGTGTTCTTAGGATTCAAAGCTTCTCCCTTTTTCCTCCAAACATAATGATGGTCATTATGGCCGAACAGTTAAATTTTAGTTTCATCGGGCCATAGGACATGTCTCCAAAAATTAAGGTCTTTGTTCCTGTGTGCAGTTCCAAATATTAATCTGGCTTTTTTATGGTTCTTTTGGAGTAATGGCTTCTTCCTTGCAGAGTGACCTTTCAGCCCATGTTGATACAGTACTCGTTTCACTGTGGATAATGACACAATCTTACCAGCTTCCACCAGCATCTTCACAAGGTCTTTTGCTTTTGCTCTTGGGTTGATATGCACATGTCTGACCAAACTATGTTCATCTCTGGTACACAGAATCCATCTCCTTCCTAAGCGATATGATGGCTGAACATTCCCATTTTGTTTGTACATTTTGTATAATTGTTTGTACAGATTGACAAGTCACTTTCAGGTATCTGGAAATTGCACCCAAGGGTGAACCAGACGTGTGCAAGTCCACAATTCTCTTCCTAAGATCTTGGCTGATTTCTTTTGACTTTCCCATGATGCTACACAAAGAAGCAGTGTGTTTCAGATGTGCATTAAAATACATCCACAGGTGTGTCTGTAATTAACTCAGATGTTGCCAATAAACCTATCAGAAGCTTCCAAAGTCATGACATCATCATATGGGCTGGCCCATATTGTTTAGTGTAGATAAACGTTTGACTTTGCAAAAAGTAATAAAAATGCCTTAAAGCATTATCTCTCTCATTATTCTGACATATGGCAAATATAAATAATTTTGGTTCTTAATTGACCTAAAAGGTTTATTCTAATTTCATGTCAGATAATCAGAAAAACATGCAGATGTGTCTTTATAGATAGTAGATGGAAACTTCTGGTTTCAACTGTGTATAAAATGTTATCTAGGATGAAGATATAGGGGAAAAAGAGTACAGATGAAGGCGGATTCACACAAAGAAGAAAATTAGTAGAGCTGAAGACGAAGGTTACAGACAAGGATAAAGACTCAAGGAAGAAAAGTACAGATTTTAAAGGTGAAGAAGAAGGGATCAGGTAAAGGACGATTCAAGAAAGAGAAAAGGAAACTAAAAGGGTAATCATACATTCAGGTCATTTATCTGTCCTGTGTGTGTACATAAGTAATAACAATAATTATGGCTAATACATAACTTGAATTCTGCATTTTCACAATTCTTCACCTTTGCTGGTTCTATCTCTTAAAGGGAACCAGTCTAAAGACAATGAAGAGCAAGAATCTCCTCCTGTGTGCTGTGCTGTATAGGAGAGTTATCAGAGCAGCCATAGTCTCCTCCCACCAGCTCAGAAAAGATTGCAAATTAAAGGGAAACTGACAACTGATACATGCTACCTGATCCACGGGCAGCATGTGTTAGACACTGGCTGTAAAGGCTGCAAAGCAGAGAGAAAAAAATATTTTTAAATACAGGTACATAAGGAATAAATGAGGCGGTGAACAAGTTGCTATTTAAATAACCGCACGGGGGACTAGTCAGAAAGGCAGGTCCTGGCAGCTTCTCCCTACCTCCTCCCGTGGACTCACATGTACCTGTATAGGGTGAGAATGGGGAAGTGGGGAAAAAAAATAGATATATCTGATATATTACAAAGTTTATTTTATTCACCTGTAGTAATTTATGAAAGTTTGTTGAAAGTATAGTAAACTTTTAAAGAAACAGGATGACATATAAGGAGATGAGGCATAAGGAACAACATAATGGAGTAAGTTAAGGCAAATAAGAAGGTTAAAGGGGAAGAAAAACAAATAAATGACTGCAGAGGAAATAGAGGTGAAACAAAGCTAACAGGGAAAAGGTGACAGGTGAATAAATAATAATAATCTTTATTTTTTTTATATATATATATATATATATATATATATATATATATATATATATATATATATATATATATATATATATGCCAACACATTCCGCAGCGCTTTACAATTCAGGAGGATCATATACAAACAAGTAACAGTTATAGAAAATACAATTTTTAGAGGGAAAAAAGACAACCCTGCTCGCGAGAGCTTACAATCTACAATGAGATGGGGGGGGCAAGGTACAAGTGCTTATTTACAATGACAATCCAGCCATCTCACGGAAATGGGGGATAGATAATGGCTGCATGGACCAGTTGGCCAGAACCTTGAGATGCATTTGGGTGCCATGGAGTTTGACGTGTGGTTATGTTGTGAGAAGTTGTAGAGGGACTATGTGAATTGGAGGTGATTAGGGAGTGTGATAAGCCGCACTAAAAAGATGTGTTTTTCGGGAGCGTCTGAAGCTGAGTAAGTTGTGATTCGTCCTAGCTTCTTGAGGTAGAGCGTTCCAGAGGATTGGTGCAGCTCTGGAGAGGTCTTGGATCCGGGAGTTGGATGTTCAAATTCGTGTGGATGTTAGTCAAAAGTAATTTGCAGAGCGTAGAGAACGGGTGGGGTGATAGAGAGGAGGGTGGAGATGTAGAGGGGCCGCACTGTGGAGAGATTTGTGGGTGAGAACAAGCAGTTTGAATTGGATCCTGTGATATATGGGCAGCCAGTGCAATGACTGGCACAGAGCAGAGGCATCTGAGTAGCGGTTAGCCAGATAGGTGACCCTGGCTGCTGCATTAAGGATGGACTGCAGAGGGGAGCGTCTAGTTAGGGGGAAACCAATTAATAGAGAGTTACAGTAGTCAAGGCGGGAGTGGATCAGGGCCACGGTGAGGGTTTTTGTCGTTTCCATTGTGAGAAAGGGGCAGATTCTAGAGATGTTCTTGAGGTGCAAGCGGCAGGAGCGGGCAAGAGATTGTATGTGGGAGGTGAAGGAAAGATCGGTGTACAGTATAACACCCAGACAGCGGGCCTGCGGCCTAGGACTTATCGCTGGGCCACACACAGAGAGGGAGATGTCAGGTTTAGGAAGGTTGGAGGACGGAGGAAAAAGAAGAAGTTCAGTTTTGGAAAGGTTAAGTTTCAGATAGAGAGCAGACATGATATTGCAAACTGCAGTCAGGCAAAGGATAAAGGTGAAGAAAAAGCATAAAAATACATGTACAGAAGAAAAATGTAAATGGAGAGTATTCCAGGATCGTAAAATATTATTTTATAATAATCTAGTAAAATATTAGAGACAAAGGGAAAATTGCAAAATAAAGCGGCAAGCTAGAAGCATGCAGGCAAAGCAGGGTACAGACAATGAAATAAGATACAAGAAGGGAATACAGGTGCAGCATGATACAGGGAAAAAGAACTAAAGAGGTCTAAGAACGTCGAGACAGGAGGATGCAAAGGAAACAGACATAATAGAAGCGGCAGGAAAAGCAGAAGTGTGCAGGTATGGTGAGAAAGATATAGGAAATGGATACAGATCAAGGAAGAGGCAGACAAAAGAGAACTGTAGGAGACATAAGAAGGTTACAGACAAAGGGATACGTACCAAGGAAAGAAATGAGAAAAAGATCTAGGTGAAGAAGGTTTCATGTGAAGAGTAACCAAAAATGAAGCAACATGGAGAGATTGAAGGAGAAAACTACAGCTGAAAAATTATCAGTGAAGGGGAAGGTTACCAGAAAAGATGAAGGAAAGGCACCAGGCAAAGGAAAAAGGCACAAAAGGAGAATGAGCGAAGAGAAGGAAACAGGACAGGAAAGAGAAGGATCAGGTGAAGTTAGAAAGATACATACAAAGGATGAATGTGTATAAGAAAAATACAGGGAAATGGAAAAGGTGAATAAGAAGACATCCGGCAAATAAGATAAAAGCAGAAGAGCAGGGGCAGAGGTGAAAAAGAAGACAAGCGGGGGAACTGACAGAGGAGCAAGGCAAACGTGAAAGGGGTAAAGGAAAGGTACAGTTTTAGGCCTCTTTCACATGTCCGTGAAAATCACGCACGTTTTTCACAGACGTTTCAAAGGTGCTTATTGTCCTCCGTGTGCCGTCTTTATTACACACGTGTGTTCTCTGTGTGTTATCCGTGATAACACACGGAGAATGGGAACTTTCTGCTCACCTGTCCCGGGCGTCACTGTCCGTGGTGCTGATCTTCGGTCTCTGGTCCTGCTGACCCCCCGCTGCTGCTGCTTCCGGCCCACAGTGGAGTGAATATTCATGAGCATAATGAGCGGGGGTCGGAAGCGAGTGACAGCAGCGGCAGAGACAGGAGGGCTGGAGAAGGTGAGTGTAGAAAGTTTTTTTATTTCATAGACACGTGTGTTTTCTCCAGTGCGTGTCACATGGATCACATCCGTGCAGTCCGTGTGCGGTCCGTGTGACACCCGTGATGCCGGAGAAAAACGGACATGTCTACGTGTGGAGCACACGGACACACGTATGCTCCACACGTACACACAATCCATGGCAAAACACGCACATGTGCGCAGAGCCATTGATTTTTAATGGGTCTACATGTGCCCGTGTCTCCGTCACGTGAGGAAACAGACCAAACACGTACCGGAGACATGGACGTGGGAAGGAGGCCTTAAGGAGATAGGTGTAGAAGGTTACCAGGAGAATGAAAAGAGTACAGAAGAAGGAGAAGGTTACCAATGAATAAGGATAAGAAAAGAAGATAAAGGGTAAAGAATTACAGGTGAATTCATGCAGACAATGCATTACATATAGACAATAAATTGCATATAGACAATGCAGAAATATGTGGAGGAAGGATGTCCTGTTTTGATATCTTGTTTGTCTTTTCAGTTTTTAGGCACAAACAGATTTAATAGATCCCTACCTTACCTGATGCAGATGGAAGCAGAGGGGTCCCATTGTTTATTACTGGGTCTGTCTGGGTTCTTTATGTGTTCATTTTTTGAACTGAAGAAAAAGCGCATCATGTGGAAATTTTTTCTGTTCTAAAAACTGATACATAATATTATATTATCCATATGGACCTCATAAAAATCAGAGGTTTATCTGCAAGTGTGAACATGGCCTAAGAAGAAAACCACATATGAGGAGATAGGCAGAAGAGCAAGATAGAAGTGACGGGAAAGAAAGGAATCGGCATAAAACACAAATATAGAAGGAAGTGAAGGGAAAATATAAAACAAAACAAAGAATAAACCAAAAAGGAGAGTCAATTATAAAAATAGCAAAAAGGCAATGGTATTTACCAGCCAAGATCATAGAAACAAATGCATAAAGACGATGAAGCAGTCCACCTTGACCCATTAAGGACTAGGCGATTTTTCGCTTTTGAAAATTAGTTATTTCTTCCCCTTATTCCAAGAGCCATAACGTCTTTATTTTTCCAACGATATAGCCGTGTGAGGGCTTGTTTCTTGCAGGATGAGTTGTACTTTTGAATGACACCATGTCACGGTTGTCTCTCTATTTTTAGAGACTAGTGACGAATTCAGGGTTGGGATCCCTCATTTCCATCTGCGACTCTGGGGTGCAATGTTAGTCCGCCTCCACGTGGTGCATCCTGGGTAACGCTAAAGGACTAACAATCTTGATGACCAAACAATCAAATTATATCTAGATTTCGTGGTCAGTATATCTTACATCATACCTGATAATCAACAGAGGAACAAAGGAACAACTTTGACAATGCCTAAAAAATATAATGGTATTGTCACAAATGTCACTCCTCAAATGAAAGATCTTGGACCCATGCTGAATATCTGCCAAATTAATATTGAAGGTATCAGCTGCCTAAAATGTGTTTTCCTCCACAAGTTCCTCACTGATAACAAAATAGATGTACTTGTTCTTCAGGAAACGCATGCTGAAAATGAAGATCAACTCCTAGTTCGTGGCTCCATCTATGGCTTTGATCTAATTGGTGCTACATATGACTCTCATTACGGTGTAGCCACATATGTGAAAGGTAACATTGAAAACGCAATGCTTGTATCTACATCTGTTGAAAATGACATCCATGAAGTTGTGAGCAAAGTTGGTGATATCACAATTGTTAATATTTACAAGCCTCCTGCAGTACAATGGCCCACAGAAGCCATTCAAGTTCACCCACACCCTACTGTATACATAGGAGATTTTAATAGCCACCTCGAGCTTTGGCAATATGGTAGCAACGATGACAATGGCGAGCATCTGGTAAACTGGTCTGAAGCGCATAATATATTCCTCATTTTTGATGCAAAGGACTTTCCAACTTTCCAGTCAGCAGCCTGGCAGAGAGGATACAATCCTGACTTATGTTTTGTCTCACGCAATAGAAACAATCAACCTTTGTCAACATCTCGATGTGTTGTCAAACATTTCCCTCGTAGCCAGCATCGCCCTGTCATCATCACCATTGGAGTATCTATTCCTCTTGTAACGTCGTATCCACGTCCTCGATGGAACCTTGCCAAAGCCAACTGGAAGAAGTTTGCAGATCACCTTGATAAGTGTATCGGCTGGATACCTCCAATCAGTAAAAACTATGAACGGTTTTGTTAAACAGTTATTACAGCTGCAAAGAAATCAATACCACGTGGCTTTCGCAAAGAATATATCCCAGGATGGTCTGATGAATGTGAACAACTGTACAGACAATTTCTTGAGAGTGAAGATGGTGAAATCGGTGAGGAATTGTTGAACAAACTGAATGCAGCACGTTGTATTAAATGGATGGAAACAGTTGAGAATTTGGACTTTAAAAGGTCCAGTAGAAAAGCATGGTCTCTTTTAAGAAAACTAGAAGGAAATCGTAAAGTGAAGCAGAAAACGAATGCTATAACTCCAAATCAAATTGCAGCACACATTGTGAACATATCAAGAAGCCCAAAAGACCGAGCTCACACCATAGAAGTTAAAAATAAGTTTAAGCTACTAAAATCATCAGTGGCACCATCTGAAGAATACTCACGTGCTTTTACAACCTGTGACATTGAAATTGCCCTTGCTGAAACTAAAATTAACAGAGCTCCCGTCTTTCATGGGATCCATCCTGAATTTCTCAAAAACTGTGGACCTTATGTGAAAAAATGGATAGCAAAGTTCTTCTTAGATATTATGGAGAATGCTCAAGTCCCTAGTAAATTAAAACATGCCAAAATAATTGCATTGTTAAAACCTGGGAAGCCTGAAGATAATCCATCAGGCTATAGACCCATTGCCTTGTTGAGTTGCTTATAGAAGCTCTTAGAACGCTTAATATATAACAAGATTAGTTTAAAGATTTTCGACTCAATACCTATAGAGCAAGCCGGCTTCAGACCTGCTCGAAACTGTAGTGACCAAGTCTTAGCTTTGACAACTCTTATTGAAGCTGAATTCCAGATGAACAAGAAAGTTTCAGTGGCATTTATCGATCTCTCTGCGCATATGATACTGTGTGGAGGGAAGGACTTTTATATAAATTTTTGAAGGTGATTCCATGTAAGAAAATGATGTACCTCTTGAACAATATGATTGCAAATCGAACTTTTCATCTTATTGTGGGCGATTCAATAAGTTGTAAGAAATCGTTAAACAACGGACTGGCCCAGGGATCAGTGCTGGCACCTCTCCTGTTTGCCCTGTACCTAGCTGATATTCCTAAAACAGTGTCACGGAAATTTGGATATGCCGATGACTGGGCACTTGCTATGGTAAGCAAAACAATAGAGGAAGCAGAGGATGTTCTTACAAAAGATCTTAGTGTAATGGGAAAGTACTTCCGACAATGGAGATTAAAACCTAACCCATCAAAAACGGAAGTTTGTTGCTTTCATTTACACGATGCAAGTGCTAAGATTGAACTTAAAGTACAATTTGACTCCTAAGAACTTAGGTGTAACCCTTGATAGAAGTCTAACTTTTAAATCCCATCTGGATAAATTGGTGCAGAAACTGAAAGCACGTAATAATATTATTCAGAAACTTTGTGGATCCTCCTGGGGCTCGGCAACATCTGTTTTGAGAACATCTACTCTTGCCCTGGTGTACTCTGCTGCAGAATACTGTGCTCCAGCATGGTTAAATAGCTGTCATGTAAACTTAATTGACACTCAGCTGAACAACTCTGCGTATAATATCTGGTGCTATTAGACCTACACCTGTTCACTGGTTACCTGTGCTGAGTCATATCGCACCCGCAAATCTAAGAAGACAAAAGCTCCTACTTAAACAATACACTAAAGTAGTGAATAACGAAAAACTTCCAATACACCAAAATATCAGAGATGTTACAATACAACGATTGAAATCAAGACACCCACCCATCCGAACTGCAAGCACCTTGCATGAACAAGACTTCAATTTAGAGGAGAAATGGTGAGAACTTTGGGTCAATGTAGTAGACGGTGATTCCCAAATGTTCCCTAATTTACAAAACCCTCCACCAGGCTTCAATCTACCAAGGAAAACATGGGTTACTCTAAATCATATCAGAACAAACTATGGCGTCTGTGCAGATTTTATGTATAAGTGGGGAAAATATGACTCTCCGACCTGTGACTGTGGAGCAGATCGTCAAACTATTCAGCACATTGTTGAGGAGCTCCCCCTGAGATCCTACCATGGTGACAAGAAGGATTTCTATATTGTAAATGATAACGCTATTGCATATATAGAAAATCTTGATATTCAACTTTGACTTTTATCCTTTTGATATTTTTCAATCACTGTCTATTGTCTGGTGTTTATTTTTATATGATGGTAAGATATACGTTCATACGATTAAATAAATCTGCGACTCTTCATTTAAACGTGGCTTCATTTCTTTTAGTGCATCAGGAGTTAATATCAGTTTTGTTGTCCAGCAGTTCCTAGGTGAGTGTTTCAGCTGCTGCTGCTTAGTAGCCATGCACCTTCAGGTTTAAATAGATGCGTCTTTCCAGCAATCCTTGCTGAAGATACTATATAGGGACTGGCTAGGAGAGTAGGGACATCAGCAGGTGAGGACAGGAGGTGTCCCATGATCCCCTCCCACTAGTTCCAGGGCTCCAACTCTGCTCTTATTGTATCCTCGGTGTCCCCTTTGTTAGTTATGTTTTGTTGTGTGTCAGACGAATTTAGGTCTTAACACCCCCGCCACGCAAGTGTGACACACCATCCAAGTTATCATATGATATAATGGTAGGCAGGAAAAAAAATTCCGAGTGGCGAAATAACAAAAAAAGTGGCATTCAGCAATTGTTTTGGCATCCTTTATTTAAAGCATTCATTTGACCATAAAACTGGCCTGGCAGTATAATTCTCTAGGTCAGTATGATTACGTAGATATCAAACCAGTATAGTTTTTCTTTTATTAAAGTGGTGAAAAAAAATTCAGAAATTTTGACAAAATAAAATCTTTCTTGTGTCAAGACTTTCCAGGAGCCGTAACTTGTTACATTTTGGAGATCTGGGGTTGTTTTTTGCTCCCCAAGCTGTTGTTTCTATTTTGTGGTACGTATGATGTTTAAATCGCCTTTTATTGCATTTTCTTCTATTGTTGCAGGTCGCGAAAAACTGCAATTCTGCCATTTTGATTTATTTTCTTGTTATGCCGTTTACCGATCGGATTAATTTATTTTATATTTTCATAGATTGGACTTTTATGCACTCAGCAATACCAAATATGTTAATTTTTTATTTTCTTAATTTTTATTGTGATAAAAGGGGGGTAATTTGAACTTTTATATTCTTAAACATTTTTTTCTACTTTGTACTGTATTAAATAGTCCCCTTAGGGACTTGAACCTGCAATAGTCTGATCACTTGTTCTATATATAACATTGCTATATATAAAGAGGAAATCACAGTCTCCTATGAATGCCAGCCATGGGCTGGTTTTCGCAGGAGCACTGAGATGGCAGACACAGGAGACTTCAGCTGACCCCTGGCTGTTATGATAACTCATCTGTGACCCAGGATTGCGCCACGGGAGCACCAATGAGAGCTCAGAATAGCGCACCCCCTGCTAGTGCATGTTTACTGCTGCTGTCAGAGATTGTGTCTGTTAGGCCACTTTCACACCTCAGTGATTCTGGTAGTATGTGCTAATTTTTATACGTACCAGAATTACTGACATGCGCAGACCCATTATAATCAATTTGTCTGCGCACACATCAGTGATTTTTCAGTGACCGTGTCTCCGTGCAGTGTACACGCGTGTCCTTGATTGCCGCACAGAGACAAGTCCGTTTTTTTTCTGGCATCACTGATGTCCCACAGACCCCACTATGGTGAGATCCGTGAAACACGTACCAGAAAAACACGGACATTGAAAATAAAAAGCTTTTTCCACTCACCATCTTCAGCGACGCTGTGTTCAGCAGCTGCTGTCTGCTTCTTCCTGGCAGGCTCATTAAGGCATACATATTCATGTGTACAGCCAGAGTCGACCCAGAAGTAGCTGCAGAGGTGAGAGGAAGCGGCGGCCGGATGCAGCAGAGCCGGAGATTCAGCACCACAGACAGCAGGAACGGGGACAGGTGAGTATACATCCATGTGCAATCACGGAGTACGGATAACATATCACGGTTTGCACATGCACAACACACGTGTGCCATGAATCACGGCACATGGAGGGACAAATGCATTTTTAACATGTCAGTGAAAAACGTTTGTGTTTTTCACTGACTTGTGAAACAGGCCTTAGAGGCAGATGAGGGCTGACTTATTCAGCCGTCATCTGCAGGGAAAGATGCGGTCTCAACCCATTTATTGACCATTTTGACAGAGAATAAAAAAGTGAGTGTATGTTCATGCCCAATCACCGCACTATTTAAAACCTTTCTTCACATAGTCATATAGTAAGGCGGAATGGAGACTTGAGATTCTAGTGATTGTAAGGGCCCCAATATAGATCCCAGGAGTTTCACATTTATCACTTTTTGGAAAAATCCTTTAAATAAACAAATAGGTTGGTGAGTGCCTCCTTCAGCATAATGGATTTCCCATTATATTGTGCATTCACTAAATCCTCTACAATCACAAATCAGGAACCTGATACCTGGCAATGCTAAAACACGCAGCGAGGAATTTCCACCGCACCGACAGCGTATTCTCCCCGGGGTGTCTTATATAGAGGAATCTAGGCGACATCTTTAGCGTTATATCCCTGCTGTCAATCGTAAAATATGCTTCTGACTGTTCTATGAAAAATGCACAGCAGCAATTTGTAAAAAACTTTCTGTCATGTTGTAACCTCTGATAATTATGGGTTTGCTGTCTGACTTAAAGAGGAAACTAATCCTGCAAAAATATTTGGCACTTTATTACAGAAGAGGGCGCGGCGCGTTACCTTGTCTCCGGCTGCGTGTTTTTTGCAGTCACTATGACCCGTTAAAACCAGGCACCTTCTTTTGTGCTGATGGTGCGCCGTTGTTTATATAGAAGACGTCTGTCCTCATGTGACATTAGAACAATAGCTCCTTAAAATATTCCATCCTTTTGGTTCTTTACATACAAAACTTGTTTTTTTTCTACTTCTACATATATTTTTAGGTTTTTTTTTCCTATAGTCAAGCCTATTTGATAAAACATGAAAAAAATACACATATAAAACATATTACATGTTAACTCTTTCAGCACCTGGCGATTTTTTGTTTTTGTTTTTCCCTCCCCTTCTTACACAAGCCATAACTTTTTTATTTTTCCTTTAATACGGCTATATTATGGCTTGTTTTTTGCAGGACGAGTTGTACTTTTGAAGGACGCCATTCATTCTGCCCCATGCACTGGAAAATGGGAATAAAATTCCAAGTGCGGTGAAATTGGAAGGAAAGTGCAATTCAACAATGTTTTTTATTTTTTTTTATTTACCATGTTTACTTTATGGTAAAACTGAGCTGGCATTATGATTCCCCAGGTTTGTACAAGTTCGTAGATACCAAACATGTACAGTTGTTTTCTTATTTAAGTGGTGACAAAATGATTCAGAAATTTGTCAACTTTTTTTTTTCGCTTTTCTCTCCATTTTTCAAGACCCATAAGGCTATGTGCGCACGTGTGCGTATTACATGCAGTTACGCTGCGCTTTGTAGCGCAGCGTAACTGCATGCGTCCTGCGTCCCCTGCATAATCTATGGAGATTGTGCAGGGGAAGTGCGCATGTGGCGTCTTAGAGCGCTGCGCTTCGGCTGCTGCCCGAAGCGCGCGTTCTAAGATGTGACATGTCACTTCTTCCGTGCGCTTTGCCGGCAGCCCCTGCTCTGTCTATGGCAGGAGCTGCATGCAGAGCGCACGTTCTCTGCCGGCACCATGCGCTTCAGAACGGAGCTTTTCAGCTGCGCTCTGAAGCGCACCTTTTAGGTGCGGTGCAGAGCGCACACGTGCGCACATAGCCTAACAATCTCAACAATCTAATTTTTCGAGATCTGGGGCTGTGTGATGGCTTATTTTTTGCATCCTGAGATGACATTTTTACAGATACAATTTTGGGGTAGATGCAATGATTTGATCCCCTTTTATTGCATTTTATTTCAATGTTGCAGCAACCAAAATAACATACGGTAATTCTGGCATTTTTATTTTTCGCCACTATGCCGTTTACCAATCAAATTAATTTATTTTATATTTTGATAGATCGGGCATTTCTGAAACCGTTGATACCAAGTAAGTCTTTTTTGTGTTTTTTTTATTTGAACTTTTGTATTTTTTTTATTTTTTAAATATTTTTTAAAACTTTTTTTTTTAAACTTTTACTATATTTAATAGTTCCCTTAGGGGACTTGAAGCTGCGATCATCCAATGAGTTGTGCTGTACAAACCAGGAAATCAGCATCCGCATTGCTCTGTACAGCAGAAGTCACGATCTCCTAAGAATGCTGGCTTTCAACCGGTGTTCACAGGAGGGTCGCGATGACAGGTACAGGGGTTATCAGTTGACGTCTTGCTATCATGACAACTCATCGGCGCTCTGCAATCACATGACGGGGGTGCAGATCAGTGACACACTTCCTGTCAGTGCGTGTTAAATGCTGTTGTCAAAGATTGACAGCGACATTTAACTGGTTAATCAATGCGGGTGGATCTCTGATTCATTGACAGCTGTTAGAGGCAATAGATGGCTGATTAAATCAGCCGTCAAGTGCTGGGAAAGATGCGGGCTCAAGGCTGGGACATGGCCTATCACATAAATATACTGTCACACAGAGGTTCTTACAAACATCGCCAACTGTCATGATGTCGTCGGGATCTGTTCAGATTACTGATTCTGACACTTCGCCTGATTACTTCTCTGAGGTCTGTAATTAGCGCAGGCAGACTCGTGCATTGACCAACAGAGTGGTAGTTCATAGGCAGGCTAGCAAGAGTTAAGCGGGCTTTACACGCTACGATATCGCTAGCAATTGCTAGCGATATCGTACGCAAAAGCACCCGCCCCCGTCGTTCATACGATTTCGTGTGATTGCTGCCGCAGCAAACATTATCGCTACGACAGCGTCACACGCACTTACCTGGTCGGCGGCGTCGCTGTGACCGGCAAACAATCCCTCCCTCAAGGGGGAGGGACGTTCGGCATCACAGCGACGTCACCACAATGTCACTAAGCGGCCAGCCAATCAAAGCGGAGGGGCGGAGATGAGCGGGACGTAACATCCCACCCACCTCCTTCCTTCCGCATTGCGGCCGGCGGCAGGTAAGAAGACATTCCTCGCTCCTGCGGTGTCACACACAGCGATGTGTGCTGCCACAGGAGCGACGAACAACATTGATAATCAACCATTACCGATTTTTGGTTTTGGGACGACCTCTCCATGGTGAACGATTTTCACAATTTTTGAGATCGCTTAAGGTCGCTGGTCAGTGTCACACGGTGCAATATCGTTAATGACGCCGGATGTGCGTCACTAACAACGTGACCCCAATGATAAAACATTAACGATATCATAGCGTGTAAAGCCCCCTTTAATCTCTACTTATCTGCTTGTGAGGAGTCTTTCATCACATGTTGTGAGGGAGCCAATCACATCTGCTCCCCTCCTATATATGCTGACTTTATTATTATTATTATTTATTATTATAGCGCCATCAATTCCATGGCGCTTTACATGTGAAAGGGGTGAACATAGTAGAGACAAGTACAATAATCATAAACAATACAAGATACAGACAGGTACAGGAGGAGAGAGGTCCCTGCCCGCGAGGGCTCACAGTCTACAAGGGATAGGTGAGGATACTGTAGGTTAGGGTAGAGCTGATTGTGCGGCGTTGTATCAGACTGAGGGTTACGGCAGGTTGTAGACTTGTCGGAAGAGGTGGGTCTTCAGGTTCTTTTTGAAGCTTGTCAAGGTAGGCGAGAGTCTGATGTGTTGTGGCAGAGCATTCCAGAGTATGGGGGAGGCACGGGAGAAATCTTGGATGCGATGGTGGGAAGAGGAGATGAGAGAGGAGTAGAGAAGGAGATCTTGTGAGGATCGAAGGTTACATGCAGGTACGTACACTTCCATTAGTGTCAGCTATAGTTTATCTTAGCTGGTCTGGTGAGGTGTTATGATCCAGACTAACTGGTCATTGTAGTATTTGCTGCTATGTGCGGTTGTGGACTTAACCCTTGTTGTCTTTTTGTCGCTACCTCCCTGCTCTTGCTTTTCTCCTGAGTTTCTCAATATTATTTCCTGAGTGTTTGCAGTGTGTCAGAGTTTTGGTTTACCCCTGTCTGTCTTAATCTGTTACCATCTCTTATGCCCCTTCCTTCCCTGGTGGGAGGAGGGAATCAGATCAGTTCTGCTCAGGAGCTTAGACAGGCACAGGACTCAGGCATCTCCACCATTAGAGGTAACCTGATAACCCTGAGGTTAGGGATAGCCTAGGGACCCTTAGGGGTACTTTGCACACAGAGATAAATCTGCGGCAGATCTGTGGTTGCAGTGAAATTGTGGACAATCAGTGCCAGGTTTCTGGCTGTGTACAAATGGAACAATATGTCCATGATTTCACTGCAACCACAGATCTGCCAAAGATTTATCTCTGTGTGCAAAGTAGCCCTTAGAGTAAGGGACAGCATAGAAGCCACTGTCCCTCACTTTCCTACAGTCACAGAGGGACATATATATGTCATCGGTAGTGAAGGGTGTAATGGGTGGAGATCTCCTTGCAAACATTTTGATGTGTTAGAAATGATATACATACTCTCTTCTTGCTGGGAAAATTAATCCTGCATTTCCATAGGCATGATCTGTTTAAAATTCTGAATTAATTAAACTTGTGTTTTTTATACTTTCCCGTGAAAGCTAAATTTACTTGGATATAGGCACATCATGTTGAAGGCTAACACGTTTAGTATAATGTACACAGGAGGAATATTAAGGTGATTTTCAGTTGCTGAAATAAATTAGCACGTGATATGAGTTTCTCTATGTATCCCGACATGTAATTGTCGCGGGCGGAGGGGACGCGCTCGCTAACGCTCGGGTCCGGCGCTGCTGCTGCTGCTGCTCGGTGGCTCGAGCGGTGGGCCGGATCCGGGGACTCGAGCGGCGCTCCTCATCCGTGAGTGAAAAGGGGGGGGGGTTTGTTTTGTTTTGGGGATTTAGTCTGTGACGCCACCCACGGGTTGTGGTGAAGATGGGCACCACCGCTGCTGGTGACGGGGATCCCGGGAGCGATGGTGGGGAGCAGCTGGGATGTTGTTTTCCCCCTCCGTGGGTAGGGGTTGGTGGTCCCGGGGCCCGGTGGTGTGACGGGGAGGCAGGGTTGGTGAGGTGCAGGGTTGCAGGGACAGCGCTGCACGGTGCCGGATGGCACGGGTGTACTCACTCAGCAAGAGATGCACAAAGTCTCCGGTAAATCAAATGGCTGGATGGACACGTCCCGCAGCCGGCTGCAGTGTCTCTCCCCGGACAGGTGATGGCGGCTGTCTTTCCCTGCACCTTTGTGTACTGTCTTGAATACGATGGGTCCCCAACGGTAGTCCACTCCCCGGTGTATGGATGCCGGAGGAGCCCGTTTGCCCGCAGGCGCTGGCCCTTGGGTCTCTAGCCTTTGGCGGTAGCTGTATACCCTCACGGTGTGGACGGTTGCCTTCTAACGGGTCTTTGGTTGTTAGGAAACCCCTGGGGTTCCTGTCACACTCGGATTTGACTGTTGACGGCGACTCTAAGCCTAGTCGGGGTCCGATGGCCCTGCCTGTGTGTACTGGCTTCACTTCACTCCCCGGTTGGTACCGGCGGGCCACCGCCCGACCCCGGTCCTACGGTTCCACGTTGATTCACCACTCCTGCAGACGGCCACCACCGTCTGCCAACCTTGTTGTCAGTGCCTGGGCCACAAACCCAGACACTCTCCACTTTACTCCTCTCACTTCAACCTCCAGGACAAAATCTGTCACTTTTCCCATCTCCAGGCCTGTGAACTCCTCGGTGGGTGGGGCCAACCGCTTGGCTCCGCCCCACCTGGTGTGTACATCAGACCCTGGAGGGAGGTGACTCGCCCACCCCAGGGCTATGGGACACCCGGTGTCGGGCCGGACTAGTCCGGGGGACGTCAGTGGTGGCGGGGCCCGACTCCGTGGCCCTGGTGGGTGTCAGTTGTAATAGGGCTGGTGACTTGGGAGCAATTAAAGTATATGTTTCGTGACGCCACCTGTGGTCTGCGGCTATTAAGCCGCCGCTGCTGTGTGAGGCCTCCGGGGTGATGTTATGGCAGCAATGGTGGTACTGCTCCCCACAGGTGGAGCGGAACCCCGGGAACACTGTTAGTGCTCGTGAAAGTCTATGGTGTTGTGTGGCTAACACGGTGCAGGGCCGACAGGCAATGAAAGAACCAGGCACAAACAACAGTCTCTTTACCTTTTCCACTTTTACTTTAGGAACAGTCCAGTCCTGGGAGACCGTCACAGGTGGTGATGGGGATCCGGTCGGCCTGGAAGTACTTGGGGTGATCTTTCTGGCCAGCTGAGTATGAGGCCTACTCCTGTGCTTTTCTTTGTTATGATAGGACCCTGCTTCTCTGAATCCAGCAATGGCCCTCTTTGCTGCTGGGACCGATGGTACGTCCCTTTCCCTCTGTAGTAGGCTGCGCAGGCCCTCTCTGGTGTTTCTCTGCTGGAGTCCACACCGGGCCATGATGCTGCAGCTGTACCTTCGGGCTGTTTATGGGCCAGGTGCTTGCAGCTCTCCTGCCCTTCGGATTTGGCTACCAGGGAGTATTTTAAGCCCTGGTGGCCACAGACTCCGATGTCCGAGTCTCTTCGCTGCCTCTCTGCTACTCCTGCTTCCCTGGGCCAAGCTGCTCTAGCTCTAGGCCCCAGATCCACAGGACAGCACACTCTGCGTCTGCTCACTATCACTTCTCTCTACAGACTGAACTCTGCTTCCTCCCTCAGGTCAGACTTGAGGAAGGCTCCCTGGAATTCCAGGTTCAGAGCTCCCCCTGCTGGCCGGAGGGAGAACTGCGGTGGATGTTAAACTTGCTGGCCAATGGACCTCCCCATTACCTCCAGGCTCAGCATTAACCCTTTGGAAGGGCAATGCTGTTGTGGCGACCAGGTCCTGGGGCGCCACAGAGGCAACAAGGGTTTTGTGTTTGGCTAATGTAACTGTCTAGGGTGGTGGGGGGTGTTTGTGTGTTACCTGTGATGACCTGGCTAGTCCAGGGCGCTACATAATCACATTAAATCTTATACTAGAGACCATCGTTACTGTCGTTCAATACGGTCCCTGACCCGCAGCGCTGCGTTATGTTCCAGGTAACCGGTCTGTTTACAATGGCCATAGACGTTGAATTGACCCACTTGTACAATGACTTTATCTGATTGCAGTGTCGAATCTGTGGGGGAACCCACTCCCATCCTAGAAGTTAGTGGTCAGACCCCTACCAATCTAACATTGGATAGGTCATAGCTTGGCATAACTAGAATACCCCTTTAAGGCCCCTTTCACATACCAGTTTTTTGCCATCAGTCACAATCCGTTGGCTCGATGGATCCGTCGCATTAGTTTTTTCAGCCCAACAGTGTTTTTACACCCGATCTGACCATGCTCAGTTAAAAAAAAACGGAATCCGTCGCCGGATTCCGTCATTTGACGGATTACGACGGTCCCTGCGCCCATAGGCTTCCATTATACCAAACGACGGATGGCGATGTAGATAAAAAAAAGTTACTTTGTCTGATGTCTCCGTC
Source organism: Anomaloglossus baeobatrachus (assembly GCF_048569485.1). Lineage (NCBI taxonomy): Eukaryota > Metazoa > Chordata > Amphibia > Anura > Aromobatidae > Anomaloglossus > Anomaloglossus baeobatrachus. Next base: position 73,918,007 of record NC_134358.1, on the reverse strand, counting down.
TGACGGACAAACAATTTCTGACGCATCCGTCGAATGACAGATGAAACGTGAGGCCATCCATTCCTAATACAAGTCAAAGAGAAAAAAAACAAATCCAGTGGCATCAGTTGCCGGATCCGTTTTTTTTTCAAAATTTAACGGATTGTGACTGATGGCAAAAAACTGATGTGTGAAAGGGGCCTAAGGCTGACTTTTAAAGCCCTGCAGTCTGAGTGGGACTTTTAAAGGTTGTTCACTACTATGATATTAACAACCTATAATGAGGATAGACATCTGTCAGATTGGTGGTTAGGCAGTAACTTGCACTCTCACCGATCTGCTGTAGTCTGCTCTTTGGGTTGCCAGATGTATACAATATACGGAGAAGAACACCATAGCTCGTCTCATCGTCTATTGGCAATTGCCAAGAACTGCAGCTCTGCTCCGATCACTGTTCACATTGGCGCTGATATCGGTCCACACCAATTTGATATTGATGACATATACTAAGGCGGGCTTTGCACACTACGACATCGCAGGTGCGATGTCGGTGGGGTCAAATTGAAAGTGACGCACATCCGGCATCGCATGCGACATTGTAGTGAGTAAAGCCTAGATGATACGATTAACGAGCGCAAAAGCGTCGTAATCGTATCATTGATGCAGCGTCGGCGTAATCCATAATTACGCTGACGCGACGGTCCGATGTTGTTCCTCGCTCCTGCGGCAGCACACATCGCTGTATGTGAAGTCGCAGGAGCGAGGAACATCTCCTACCGGCGTCACCGCGGCTTCCGTAGGATATGCGGAATGCGGAAGGAAGGAGGTGGGCGGGATGTTTACGTCCCGCTCATCTTCGCCCCTCCGCTCCTATTGGCCGCCTGCCGTGTAACGTCGCAGTGACGCCGCACAACCCGCCCCCTTAATAAGGAGGCGGGTCGCCGGCCAGAGTGACGTCGCAGGGCGGGTGAGTCCATGTGAAGCTGCCGTAGCGATAATGTTCGCTACGGCAGCTATTACAAGGATATCGCAGCTGCGACGGGGGCAGGGACTATCGCGCCGGCATCGCAGCATCGGCTTGCGATGTCGCAGCGTGCAAAGTACCCCTAAGTCTATAGTAAGGATAAATTATTAATATGATAAAGATGGAAACCCTCTATTAAAGTGATTGTTTAAGAATTAATTAAAGGGAATGTGTACTTAGAAAAATGACCTATTGTTTAAATCAGGTTTTTGCTTGTAAAAATGCTTTGTGGTTATGACCATGAGCAACTCACTAACTAAGGCGGGCTTTGCACGTTGCGACATCGGAAGCCGATGCTGCGAAGTCGCACGCGATAGTCCCCGCCCCCGTCGCAGGTACGATATCGTGTGATAGCTGGCGTAGCGAAAATTATCGCTACGCCAGCTTCACACGCACTCACCCGCCCTGCGACCGTCGCTCTGGCCGGCGACCCGCCTCCTTCCTAAGGGGGCGGGTCGTGGGGCGTCATAGCGACGTCACACGGCAGGCGGCCAATAGCGGCGGAGGGGCGGAGATGAGCAGGATGTAAACATCCCGCCCACCTCCTTCCTTCCGCATATCCTACGGAAGCCGCGGTGACGCCGGTAGGAGATGTTCCTTGCTCCTGCGGCTTCACACACAGCGATGTGTGCTGCCGCAGGAACGAGGAACAACATCGGACCATCGCGTCAGCGTAATTATGGATTACGCCGACACTGCACCGATGATACGATTACGACTATTTTGCGCTCGTTAATCGTATCATCTAGGCTTTACACACTACGATGTCGCATGCGATGCCGGATGTGCGTCACTTTCAATTTGACCCCACCGACATCGCACCTGCGATGTCATAGTGTGCAAAGCCGCCCTAACTGTGACTATATGTGTGGTGGTAACCATGGATATCTAAGGTCCTGCAATGCCCTGCACTTGAGGTAAGAGACATAGTGAATTAGGAGAACTATACTACATTTCTAATTGGAGGTATTTGCTAATATTATTATTATTATTACACCTATTACATATTGGGATAGGATCTTGGTGATGAGAATACCCCTTTAAGAAAGAAGTAATTATCACTGAAAAATGGACTATTAAAGAGATTGGCCACAAATTATATATTGATGATGTCTCCTTAGGATATGTCATCAGTGTCTAATTGACTTAGGTCCGACACCCCCGCACACCAGCTGTTCTTGGTGCTGTGTCTGAACGCAGCCTTAGGCTATGTGCGCACGTGTGTGTGGCGCCCTGAACAAGCCAGGTCGTCACAGGGACTACAACACAACACCCCCCACCCCGAGATAGGCACATCAGTCAGACACAAATCCTTGTTGCCTCCCTCCAGGGGCTGATGTCCACACCAGGTGGGGTGGAGCCAGGCGGTTGGCCCCACCCACTGAGGAGTTCACAGTCCTGGAGGCGGGAAGCAGTAGTTGAGAGGAATGAGAGTTAGGGAAGTGATAGTGAAGGAGCAAAACTGACCGTGTCCGGGTACGTGGCCTGGGCACCGAGAGCAAGGTTGGCAGACGGTGGTGGCCATCTGCAGGAGAGACTGATCGACGCGGAACCGTAGGACCGGGGTCGGGCGGTGGTCCGCCGGTACCGAACCAGGGAGCGAAGTGAAGCCAGCACAAACCGGCAAGGCCTGCGGACCCCGACCAGGCTTGGAGTCGCCGTTAAACAGGTCAAATCCGTTAGTGACCGGAACCCCAGGGGTTTCCTAACAGTCAAGCCCCGATTGAAGGCAACCGTCCAAACAGCAAAAGGGAAATACAGCTACCACCACAGCTAGAGTTCCCAGGGCCAGACCCTGCGGGCAAAAGGGCTCCTCTGGCACATATCCACGCTGGGGAGCGGGTTACCGGTGGGAAGCCATCTTGACCGAACACACACAAAAGGTGCAGGAAAATGCAGCCACCACCAACCGTCCGGGAGAAGCCACAGCAGCCGGCTGCGGGACCCGTCCATCCAGCCGTTGGTTTTACCAGAGACTGTGCCTCCATTTGTGGCTGAGTGAGTACTACCGTGCCGACCGGCACAGCGCTGCGCAGCCCAGGCGACCCTGCACCGTGCCAGCCCTGCTTCCCCGTCACCTCAACCGGGCCCCGGGACCACCAACCCCTACCCACGGAGGGGGACAACATCTCAGCTGCTCCCTAACAACGCTCCTGTGACGCCCTGGGCAAGCCAGGGGTCACAGGTCATAACACCACCACACCCTACACCCCAGTTAGGAACACCTAGGCTAACCAAAAATCCTTGTTGCCTTCCTCCAGGGGCTGATGTCCACACCAGGGGGTGGGCCAGGCGGTTGGCTCCGCCCACCGAGGAGTTCACAGCCCTGGAGGCGGGAAGAACCAGGCAGAACAGTTAAGGAGGTGAAAGTAGAAGGAAGGGAAGTAGTAGTGGAGCTAAGGAGAAAAGCTGAAGTGACAGAGAAGTGAGAGTAGTAAAGCCTGAAGTTAGTCCGGGTGTGTGCCCCGGACAGAAACAGCAAGGTCAGCAGACGGCGGTGATAGTCTGCAGGGGGACTGCTCGGAGGTTGCTGGAAGGACCGCGGACGGGTAGTGACCCGGCGGTCTGGAGCAGTATACGAAGAACAGTCAGCACCAGGGCAGGGGCCTTTCGGATCCTGGCAAGGCTAGGAGTCGCTATAATTTGCCAAATCCGTCAGTAAAGGGGACGACTGTCTCCCAACAACCAAGTCCCGATTGAAGGCAACAGTCCAACCGTTACAGAGAGACACCGCCACCGCCAGGGCACCAGTTTCTCAGGGCCAGCGCCTGCGGGCAAAGTAGGGCTCCTCCAGCCCATATCCAAGCCGGGGAGCGGGTTACCGGTGGGAACCCATCGCAACCATCATCATCTTAGGTGCAGGAAAAAGGGACCGTCACCGTCAACTACTGGGGAAAGCAAGTGCAGCCGTCCGTGGGAACCGTCTTTCCAGCCGTGTGTTTTACCGAGAACTGTGTCATCGTCTCAGGCTGAGTGAGTACCACAGTGCCGCAAGGCACAGAGCTGCCCCCGCGTCTCTGCACCCCACCAAGCCCTGCATCACCCACCTCATCACTGGGCCCCGGGACAACCAACCCCCCTACCCACGGAGGGGAGGACTAACATCCACCTGCCCCGTACCATCACTCCCGGGATCCCTATACAGAGCAGCGGTGGTGTCTACAAATCACCACAACCGTGGGTGGCGTCACGGACAATAAACTATCCCAAATCCCAAACCCCCTTTCACTCACGGGCGAGGAGCGCCGCTAGAGTCCCCGGGATCCGGCCCATCGCTCGAGCCACCGAGCAGCAGCAGGCCGCAGCAGCCGCGGCAGCCGGACCCGAGCAGTGGGAGAGCGCGGCGTCCCCTCCTCCGCCCGCGACACTCCCGGGATCCCCGTCAACAGCAGCGGTGGTGCCCACCTTCCCCACAAGCCGTGGGTGGCGTCACGGACCAAATCCCCAAGCCAACCTACCCCTTTCACTCACGGGTGAGGAGAGCCGCTCGAGTCCCCAGATCGGCCCACCGCTCGAGCCACCGAGCAGCAGCAGCGCCGGACCCGAGCGTTAGAGAGTGCAGCGGCGCCATCCCCGCCCGCGACATGTGCGCTCTGCACTGTACACAAAAGGTCCGCTTCAGAGCGCAGCTGAAAAGCTCCGTTCTGAAGCGCCTGGTGCCTGCAGAGTTCGTGCGCTCTGCATCTTGCCTCTCCCTATAGACAGCATGCAAAGCACACGAAAGAAGTGACATGTCACTTCTTAGAACGCACGCTTCGGGCAGCAGCCGAATAACTGCGTTCTAATACCCCACGTGCGCACGTCTCATGCACAATCTCCATAGATTGTGCTGGGGACGCAGGACGCATGCAGTTACGCTGCGGTGCAGAACACAGTGTAACTGCATGCAATACGCACACGTGCGCACATAGCCTTAAAAGGGAATGCTCATCTCCAAGATCCTATACCAATATGTAGTAGGTGTAATAATAATAATATTAGCAAATAGCTCCAATTAGAAATGTAGTATAGTTCTCCTGCTTCACTACATCGCATACCTCATGTGCAGGGCATTGCAGGACCTTACATATTCATGATTATGACCACAAGCAACTCACTAAGGCCTGAAACACACATCCGTGAAAACCACGTCCGTGTAAAACGGGCCGTTTTTCGGGTCCGTTTTCCGTTTTTTAGGTCCGTTTTTATGGTATGTGTGGCCTGCGTGTGTATCCCGTATGCTAGCCGTATGTGCGTGTGGAATGTCCGTGTGTGCGTGAGTGAAACAACTGACATGTGTGTGTGTTGTCCGTGTGAAATGTACGTGTGTGATGCAAAATGTCGTTACTACATGTCGGAAGACAGAGTAGCGGGATGAGAATGAACTCGGGTGAACTTCACCCGACTTCATTGTCATGCTGCGGCTCTGTCTTTGTGCCGTGTACTGATTAGCGGTCACCTGTGAAGGATTCACCGGTGACCGCTAATCCCCCGAGTGACTGAAGTGTCTCCCCCTCTCTCATACTCACCGATTCCCGGCGCTGCACGGCATTCACACTGCTCCGGCGGCTTTTTCTAATTTGAAAAAGCCGGCCGCCCATTAATCAATCTCGTATTCCCTGCTTTACCCGCCCACCGGCGCCTGTGATTGGTTGCAGTCACACACGCCCACCACGCTGAGTGACAGCTGTATCACTGCACCCAATCACAGCAGCCGGTGGGCGTGTCTATACTGTGCAGTGAAATAAATAAATAAATAATTAAAAAAAACGGCGTGCGGTCCCCCCCATTTTAATACCAGCCAGATAAAGCCATACGGCTGAAGGCTGGTATTCTCAGGATGGGGAGCTCCACGTTATGGGGAGCCCCCCAGCCTAACAATATCAGTCAGCAGCCGCCCAGAATTGCCGCATACATTATATGCGACAGTTCTGGGACTGTACCCGGCTCTTCCCGATTTGCCCTGGTGCGTTGGCAAATCGGGGTAATAAGGAGTTATTGGCAGCCCATAGCTGCCAATAAGTCCTAGATTAATCATGTCAGGCGTCTCCCCGAGATTCCTTCCATGATTAATCTGTAAATTACAGTAAATAAACACACACACACACACACCTGAAAAAATCATTTATTAGAAAGAAAAAACACAAACAAATTCCCTCATTACCAATTTATTAACCCCGACAATGCCCTCCATGTCCGGCGTAATCCACGGACCTCCAGCGTCGCTTCCAGCTCTGCTGCATGCAGGTGACAGGAGCAGCAGAATACACCGCCGCTCCGGTCACCTCCATGCAGCTAATGAGATGAGTAGCGCGATCAGCTGCTGTCAGTCAGGTAACTCGCGGCCACCGCTGGATCCAGTGACAGCGGGTAACCTCAGTGACAGCAGCTGATCGTGCTACTCATCTCATTAGCTGCGTGGAGGTGACCGGAGCGGCGGTGTATTCTGCTGCTCCTGTCACCTCCATGCAGCAGAGCTGGAAGCGACGCTGGAGGTCCGTGGATTACGTCGGACATGGAGGGCTTTGTCGGGGTTAATAAATTGGTAATGAGGGAATTTGTTTGTGTTTCTTATTTCTAATAAATGATTTTTTCAGGTGTGTGTGTTTTTTAACTGTCACTTACAGATTAATCATGGAAGGTGTCTCGGGAGACGCCTGACATGATTAATCTAGGACTTATTGGCAGCTATGGGCTGCCAATAACTCCTTATTACCCCGATTGCCAACGCACCAGGGCAAATCGGGAAGAGCCGGGTACAGTCCCAGAACTGTCGCATCTAATGTATGCGGCAATTCTGGGCGGCTGCTGACTGATATTGTTAGGGTGGGGGGCTCCCCATAACGTGGAGCTCCCATCCTGAGAATACCAGCCTTCAGCCGTATGGCTTTATCTGGCTGGTATTAAAATGGGGGGGGACCGCACGCCGTTTTTTTTAATTATTTATTTATTTATTTCACTGCACAGTATAGACACGCCCACCGGCTGCTGTGATTGGGTGCAGTGACACAGCTGTCACTCAGCGTGGTGGGTGTGTGTGACTGCAACCAATCACAGGCGCCTGTGGGCGGGTAAAGCAGGGAATACGAGATTGATTAATGGGCGGCCGGCTTTTTCAAAATAGTAAAAGCCGCCGAAGTTTTGATAACAGCTGTGCAGCGCCGCGCTGGAGATCGGGGAACGGTAAGTATGAGAGAGGGGGGGGGACTGACCGACAGACAGCTAGAGGGACAGATAAGACAGAGAGACCAACCGACAGACATAGAGACCGACCGACGGACTGAGGGAGAGAACGAAACAGAAAAAGAAAAAAGACCGACATCACATGAAAAAAGCACAAAACGTACAGGGAGCAAACAGAGATGCGTCCGTGTCACTCGGACGTGCGCACAGACCCATTGACTTTCATTGGGTCCGTGCTGCGTGTTGCGTGCAGAAAACGGACATGCTGCCGTGAAAAACGCACACAGGTACGGATCACGGACAAGGACAAACGGACATGCATCAAAAACGCACGTGGAGCTTTTATCATACAATAACATTGGTGCACGTTTGGCCGTGTCTCCAGTATACACGGAAACGGACCAAACACGCACGTGTTTCACGGATGTGTGTTTCAGGCCTAACTGTGACTATATGCGCGGTCGTAACCATGGATACCTAAGGTGCTGCAATGCCCTGAACATAAGGTAAGAGACATGGCTATATCACGTGAACTATACTACATTTCTAATTGAGGTATTTGCTAATATTATTCTTATTAAACCTGCTACATATTGGGATAGGATCTTGGAGATGGGAATAGCCCTTTATTCTTTATAGGTGGAGTGGTTCGTGGAGTGCAGCAGGTAAATCCTGGCAATGATTTCTGCAATCCTTCCCTTTTCCTTGTAGCCATGCTTATTCCTGCAGACATATGGAGAGCATACATTTGGCGTGAAGGAGATCCTCTTCTTGCTGTTGCATTGCAGCTATGGCAACCTCTGCGAGCGCAAGGATTAGGTTAAATATCTCGGGAAATAAAGCTCGGGAGAGTAATTGCCACCTACTGCTGGACGAATTGGTTTTATTACATAAAAGCAGCTGTTTTGCTTTAATTAAACGCTGATGTGCATGGGGCTTTGCAGCCGATCTTGGCTGACTTGTTATAAAGGGGATGGCATCTGCATATTAATGGCCGTTTACTGATAATAGACAGATTCCGAGTTTGCATTTATCTGCACTACATTATAATAATTATTATTGTGCAGCAGAATAACGTTTGTTTCCATCCCCTGGACGGAAGCGTTTCCAATGTGAAGTGCTTCATTACCATAAAACCTTTCAGAATCCCTTCCCGAAGATCCAGCCCACTTGGATTCATAGAAACTATTAGTTGTCTTTCCAGTGATACAGTTATCAGCTTGGTGGTGAATTACTTACAAGTTCCCTTGGTGACATTTCCATCCATTAAACACTAATACGAATATTCTTCACGTATAGACGAAGCGCATTATATCCTTGTCCATGGCGGGAGCAGACGTATAGGACTTTCCATAGGACGGTCGTATGTATATGTGACGCCCTGGGCAAGCCAGGGGTCACAGGTCACACACCACCACACCCTACATCCCAGTTAGGAACATCAAAGCTACCAAAATCCTTGTTGCCTTCCTCCAGAGGCTGATGATTCACACCAGGGGGTGGGCCAGGCGGTTGGCTCCGCCCACCGAGGAGTTCACAGCTCTGGAGGCAGGAAGTACCAGGCAGATAGAGTTTGGAGGAGGAAGTGGAAGGAGTGGAAGGTTAGCCCAGGCAGGGCTCGAGTGCAGTCAGCTCAGGGAGAGCTTGAGTAAACAGCTAAGATGAGTTAAGGAAGTGAAAGTAGAAGTGGAAGTGGTAAAGGAGGAGGAAGAGAAGTTGAAGGAAGGTGAAAGGTGACAGAAAGAAAGCCTGAAGTTGGTCCAGCGGTGTACAGGACAGGGTCAGCAAGGTCAGCAACGTCGGTGACTGTCCAGAGGGGTGACTGTTCGGGAGTTCCTGGAAGGACCGCGGACGGGTAGTGACCCGGCGGTCTGGAGCAGCGTGCAAAGGACAGTCAGCACCAGGGCAGGGGCCTCTCGGACCCCGGCAAGGCTAGGAGTCGCCATAATTTGCCGAATCCGTCAGTGAAGGGGACGTAGATCCCCCAACAACCAAGTCCCGATTGAAGGCAACAGTCCAACCATTAAGGAGGAACACCGCCACCGCCAAGGCACCAGTTCCTCAGGCCAGCGTCTGCGGGCAAAGTAGAGCTCCTCCGGTCCAGCTTGAAGCCGGGGAGCGGGTTACCGGTGGGGACCCATCGCTACCAACCTAGAAACATCAGGTGCAGGTCAGAGGGACATCACCGTCACCTACTGGGAGAGCAAGTGCAGCCGTCCGTGGGAACCGTCTTTCCAGCCGTGTGGTTTACCGTAAAACTGTGTCAACGTCTCAGGCTGAGTGAGTACCACAGTGCCGCAAGGCACAGCGCTGCCCCCGCGTCCCTGCGCCCACCAGGCCCTGCATCTCCCATCTCATCACCGGGCCCCGGGATCACCAACCCCTACCCACGGAGGGGCAACACAACACCTGGCTGCTCCGCATCACCATCCCCGGGATCCCCATATTGAGCAGCGGTGGTGAAATCACCACAACCGTGGGTGGCGTCACGGACAATAAACAATCCCCACACCCAACAAACCCCCCTTTCACTCACGGGCGAGGAGTGCCGCTCGAGAACCCCCGGGATCCGGCCCACAGCTCGAGCCACCACTGAGCAGCAGACGCCGGACCCGAGCAGAAGGGGTGAGCGTAGTGTGCTGACACCCTCCTCCCCGCCCGCGACAACTTGGCGTCACGAACAGGATCTTACCGCTCTGCCGTTTGGTAGAGGTGCGCCTTGTTACCGCCGGAGGTATCCGGCTGGAAAATTTCAGAAGCCGCCATCTTTGGCGCGAAAAGTTCCCGCTCGAGCATCTTCTTGAGTAGCAGAGGCGTGAAGGCCAAAACCCCGCCCCGAGAGAGGAGGGGCCGAAAAGAGCTAAGGGGGACGCAATGGCGGCTGGCCGCAAGTAGCCGCGGCTATAGAAGCAGGGACGCCAGGACCCTGCGGTCATTGACTGGTTCCTGGAAGAGGCCGCTGCTAAACATGCTGAGTCCGACCAGCAACACCGTGGTCCCCGCGCCTGGCATTGCAGCGCGGGTGGAAGTCCGGACCGTCCAGCTAAGCAGCCGTCTGCAGGTCCGCATACAGCTCCCCCTGGAGGAGTGGGAGGCCGACATGGTGGAAGTGGTGGCTGCTATGCGGAGATGCGAGGTGGAGGAAGATTGGAGGAACGGGTAAGAGACCCACGTCCCTGTATTCCCGAGGGATCGGCCGCTGCGGCTGAGGGGCCCGGCCTACACCCGTTCACCCTGCTGCCTCTCCCGCTACCCGCGTTAGCTGCTGCTGCCCCGCCACTAGGCCCGCTACCACCACCACCAGTAGCGGTACCCTGCCAATCCGCCCCGGCGGACCGACCTGCAGCAGAAGCTCATGACCACCCTGAACCGCTTCTATGGAAGAAGCCAAAGGCTGAGCCCATCAGCAAAGATGCACCGGAGGCACGGCGGGGATGCAGCTGCCAGGAGGCAGAGGAGGCCATGTCACAGCGGGGTCCCTCATTGCTGAGGGTGCCGGTCGTGGCCGACACGGAGGGACTCTGGCTGGGTCCGTCCCCCGCACATGCTGAACCGGAGCAAACAGAAAGTACTCCCGGCTGGGAGCGGCGGCAACAGCAGCTGTGCAGGGAGATCGATGCCCGAGAGGGGTGTAGAGCGGATGTGCATGCCCGCATGAATATGGAAGAAGATCGCCTGCAGCGAGCTACCATTGGGGTCCAGAGCGGTGCACCATGTGAAGGTGGCACTAGAGCCCCACGAGTGAGAATGGACTGTTAAGCCGCCAAAGGCAGCGGAGCACCGTTGCACTGTCCCCGTTGGGACCACATTTGTTTGTTTAAAAGTTTAAAGAAGTTGAAAATGATAAGTGAAATGATACCGAGTACTTCATCAGATTATCTTTGGGATTGAACCGGCCGGAGCCGGCACCGTTGTCCCTGTGGGGACCGTTTAAAAAGTTATTTTGCATGGGAACTATCCATGGACAAGCCCGTGAACTTGCAGGGCAACCACAAACGTTAGTGGCTTGTAAATATGTTGTTTGCCGTTACCGTTTTCCGCAATGCCGCCTCCGGAGAGGCAGGTTGGAGGGAGGGCCCTCAGCGGAGCAGGCTGGGGCCCAGCCACCAAAGGAACCGGTGGCTACCCTCTGGAGGGGAAGGACAGATCCCGCTCGGGTACCGTGTGCTGGACTGTGGGTCAAGGGGTGCTGCCTGGGCTTTAGGGGCAGCATCAGGGCCAGGTTGCTTGGGTGGGAGAGAGCGGAAACCGTAACCGTAAACCGTTTGAAACGTTTAAGAAATGTGCCTCCCGTTATGGGAAGATTCATTAAAAATGTATATATGTTACCGTTTACAATGTTATATTTTGCAGAAAAATAAAACCGGTGTTGGACGGGCAGCCCGCGGACGGTCTGCATTTTGCTAAGGGGGAATGTGACGCCCTGGGCAAGCCAGGGGTCACAGGTCATCACACCACCACACCCTACATCCCAGTTAGGAACATCAAAGCTAACCAAAAATCCTTGTTGCTTTCCTCCAGAGGCTGATGTTCACACCAGGGGGTGGGCCAGGCGGTTGGCTCCGCCCACCGAGGAGTTCACAGCTCTGGAGGCAGGAAGTACCAGGCAGATAGAGTTTGGAGGAGGAAGTGGAAGGAGTGGAAGGTTAGCCCAGGCAGGGCTCGAGTGCAGTCAGCTCAGGGAGAGCTTGAGTAAACAGCTAAGATGAGTTAAGGAAGTGAAAGTAGAAGTGGAAGTGGTAAAGGAGGAGGAAGAGAAGTTGAAGGAAGGTGAAAGGTGACAGAAAGAAAGCCTGAAGTAGTCCAGCGGTGTGCAGGAGAGGGTCAGCAAGGTCAGCAACGTCGGTGACTGTCCAGAGGGGTGACTGTTCGGGAGTTCCTGGAAGGACCGCGGACGGGTAGTGACCCGGCGGTCTGGAGCAGCGTGCAAAGGACAGTCAGCACCAGGGCAGGGGCCTCTCGGACCCCGGCAAGGCTAGGAGTCGCCATAATTTGCCGAATCCGTCAGTGAAGGGGACGTAGATCCCCCAACAACCAAGTCCCGATTGAAGGCAACAGTCCAACCATTAAGGAGGAACACCGCCACCGCCAAGGCACCAGTTCCTCAGGGCCAGCGTCTGCGGACAAAGTAGAGCTCCTCCGGTCCAGCTTGAAGCCGGGGAGCGGGTTACCGGTGGGGACCCATCGCTACCAACCTAGAAACATCAGGTGCAGGTCAGAGGGACATCACCGTCACCTACTGGGAGAGCAAGTGCAGCCGTCCGTGGGAACCGTCTTTCCAGCCGTGTGGTTTACCGTAAAACTGTGTCAACGTCTCAGGCTGAGTGAGTACCACAGTGCCGCAAGGCACAGCGCTGCCCCCGCGTCCCTGCGCCCACAAGGCCCTGCATCTCCCATCTCATCACCGGGCCCCGGGATCACCAACCCCTACCCACGGAGGGGCAACACAACACCTGGCTGCTCCGCATCACCATCCCCGGGATCCCCATATTGAGCAGCGGTGTTGAAATCACCACAACCGTGGGTTGCGTCACGGACAATAAACAATCCCCACACCCAACAAACCCCCCTTTCACTCACGGGCGAGGAGTGCCGCTCGAGAACCCCCGGGATCCGGCCCACAGCTCGAGCCACCACTGAGCAGCAGCCGCCGGACCCGAGCAGAAGGGGTGAGCGTAGTGTGCTGACACCCTCCTCCCCGCCCGCGACATATACGCTACAGTTCAAACGTTTGGGGGTCACCAGACAATTTTGTCTTTTCATTAAAAATCATACTTTTATTTATCAATTGAGTTGCATAATGAATAGAAAATATCGTCCAGACATTGCCGAGGTTAGAAATAAAGATTTTTACTTGAAATAATAATTTCCTCCTTCAGACTTTGCTTTCGGCACAGAATGCTCCTTTGCAGCAATTCCAGCTTTGCAGACCTTTGGCATTATAGCTGTTAATTTGTGGAGGTAATCTGGAGATATTTCACTCCATGCTTCCAGAAGCCCCCCCCCCCCCAAGTTGGATTGGCTTGATGGGCACTTTTTGCGCACCATACGGTCAGGCTGCTCCCACAACAGCTCAATAGGGTTGAGATCTGGTGACTGGGCTGGCCACTCCTTTACAGATAGAATACGAGCTGCCTGCCTCTTCCCTAAATAGTTCATGCATGATTTGGAGGTGTGCTTTGGGTCATTGTCCTGTTGTAGGATGAGATTGGCTCCAATCAAGCACTGTCCACAGGGTATGGCATGGCGTTGCAAAATGGAGTGATAGCCTTCCTTATTCAAAATCCCAATTACCTTCTACAAATCTCCCACTTTACCAGCATGAAATAAACCCCAGACCATCGCATTTCCTCCACCATGCTTGACAGATGGCGTCAGGCACTCTTCCAGCATCGTTTCAGTTGTTCTGCGTCCCAAAAATGTTCTTCTGTGTGATCCAAATACCTCAAACTTTAATTCTTCTGTCCATAACACTTTTTTCCAATCTTCCTCTGTCCAATGTCTGTGTTCTTTTGCCCATATTAATCTTTTACTTTTATTAGCCAGTCTCAGATATGGCTTTTTCTTTGCCACTCTGCCCTGAAGGCCGGCATCCCGGAGTCGCCTCTTCACTGTAGACGTTGACACTGGTGTTTTGCAGGTACTATTTAATGAAGCTGCCAGTTGAGGACCTGTGAGGCGTCAATTTCTCACACTAGTGACTCTAATGTACTTGTCTTGTTGCTCAGTTGTGCAGCGCAACCTCCCACTTCTCTTTCTACTCTGGTTAGAGCCTGTTTGTGCTCTCCTCTGAAGGGAGTAGTACACACTGTTGTAGGAAATCTTCAGTTTCTTGGCAATTTCTCGCATGGAATATCTTTCATTTCTAAGAACAAGAATATACTGTTGAGTTTCACATGAAAGTTCTCTTTTTCTGGCCATTTTGACAGTTTAATGGAACCAATAATGTAATGCTCCAGATTCTCAACTAGCTCAAAGGAAGGTCAGTTTTATAGTTTCTCTAATTGGCAAAACTATTTTCAGCTATGCTAACATACTTGCACAAGGATTTTCAAGGAATTTCTAAACATCCATTAGTTTTTTAACACAGTGTACCATTAGAACACTGGAGTGGTGGTTGATGGAAATGGGGGTCTATACACCTATGCAGATATTGCATTCAAAACCAGACATTTGCAGCTAGAAAAGTCATTTACCACATTAACAATGTATAGAGTGTATTTCTGTTTAATTTAATGTTACCTTCATTGAAAACAAAAATGTGATTTTCTTTCAAAAATAAGGAAATATCTAAGTGACCCTAAACTTTTAAACTGTAGTGTGTGTATATATAGGACTATCCAAAGGACTGTCCTATATAGACAAATAGGACTATCTGATCCAAAAATAAGTCCACTACTGATTTTATCCACTATTACAGAATATTTTTATTATAGAATTTTACAATATACTTTTTATTTATATATTTTTGTTATATTTTAATAAGATATTACTGTATATTTTTATTTTATATATATATATATATATGTATATATATACATATATATATATATATATATATATAAAATTATATTTTATTTTTATAAATGGGCCCATTGTGGTCTTCAAGTAAAAAAAGACAGATTACTACTGGGCCCCACCATTTTTATGCATCCTTGTGTATGTTTCCTGACGGTCTCCTCTCTTTCTACTCTGGCAAGGGAAGTCATGTGACCACTGTAGCCAATCAAAGTGAACCAGAACAGAGCACTGGGAGCAATGATGTAATTTGAAGGGAACCAACCTGCAGGATTTTCATATATAAAGTGAAGCTAGTGCTATACTGGTGCTAGGATGCTGAATGTAAGCATAGCTTTTGTTGAGAGATTGGATGCTTTATTTCAGAAATATGTGAAAGTAAAGTTCCAGTAATGCACTGCTATTTGATTGACAGGTGCAACAGGAAGGGAATATATGGGTCGGGTTTGGTATCTATTCCCGCCCCTGTCAGCCTACCTTGCCTTCCACCCCCATCGCCATCATAGATGTTAATTCCGGTGCAGGCAGACAGACAGGGGTGGGGATAGATAACAGGGCCCAACCCACATATTCCAGCCCCTGTTGCACCTGTCAATCAAATAGCAGTGCATTGCTAGAACTTTACTTGCATGGTGCAAAGTTTGGGCCTAGCCCCACTGCATTTTGGTCAGATATATGGGCCATTGTAGCATTTTAAATCCTATAGAGATGTACGATTTTCTTCTCCCTTCTTCATTATGGAGTTATGTCCCCCATTCTGTACTAATGTCCCCCATTCTGGGCTCCTTCCTGGTAACTATATCCCCCATCCTGGTATATATGTCCCCATTCTGGGTCTGTCCTGGTATATATGTCCCTATCCTGGTATATATGTCCTCATCCTGTGCCCCATCCTGGTTTGTATGTCCTCATCCTGGGCCCCATTCTGGTATGGATGTCCCCATACTGGGCCCAACCTGGTCTATATGTCCTCATTCTGATCCCCATCCTGTTATATTTATCTCCATCCTAGTATATTTGGCCCCATCCTTGGCCGGTATTTGTATATATGTCCCCCTATCCTGATATATATGTCCCCATTCTGGGCCCCTTCCTGGTATATACAGTCCCTATTCTGTCTCTAACGCATTAAAGGACCCCTACTCACCTTCCTCCACTCCCACATTGCACAGCATCCTCTGCAGCCAGTACGTAGTGAACAACAGCTGACATCAAAGTGCATGCCAGACATTAGTTAAAAGTTCAGTTTGGGACCCTAACTTGACCCGAACTAGACCCTGGACCACATATAAATCAATGTAGACCCGAAATTCTGTGCTGTAAAATTACTGTAAAATGGTTGTAGTAAGTCCTAGGATGCTGCAAAAGGAAGCAAAATGGGGGCAATTGCCATACAAACAAAGGTGGATAGGGAATAAATAAAAATGAATGAGGTGGTTATCTCCTATTTTTGATAACTAATGCAGGTAAAGCAGACAGCTGTGTGCTTCAACCCTTAGCTTTTGGATTTCCCTATAGAAGGGATCCCACGTTGTGTTTTTTTTTTTTTTTTTTTAAAAAATTAAATAAATATATTTTTAAAAAATGGTGTGGACGCCGTCCTATTTTTGATAACCAGTCAAGGTAAAGTAGACAGCTGGGGGCTGGTATTATCAGGCTGGGAAGGCCCATGGTTATTGGGCCCTTCCCAGCCTAATAATAGCAGCCGGCAGCTGTCCAAGAAGTGGTGTATCCATTAGATGTCCCAAATTTTGCTCTTCTCGATTGCCTTGGTGTGGTTGCAATCGGAGTAATACTTCTGGGGTTGATGTCAGCTGTGAATTGATAGCTAGCATTAAGCCCATGGGTTAGTAATGAAAAGGTGTCTATCAAACATCGCCATTACAGATATGTACAGCTAACAGGCGTGGGTGGACTGGAGATGCACTAGTGTTTGTTAACTAGTTAAATAGTGCTGTCAAACTCTGACAGCGCAATCTAATATGCTCCGGCAGGGATCGTACCGTTCCCTGCTGCCATTGGCGGCCCTGTGACACGATCACGGGGGGCCAATGGCTTGTCATGACAGTATGGAGTCAGATGAGGACACCTGTCACTGTTATGACTTGCTTCCTGTGAATGCCGGCAGAGTGGCGGCACCCACAGGAGATCAGCATTTTTGCTGATCAGAGGGATGCTGAAGTGATCAGGACAGTGCAGGCTTCAAGTCCCCTTGGGATTAATAAAATCAATAAAAAGTTGTTTTTTAAAAAAAAAACCTTTTTAAAAATATGAAAAAAAATATAAAAAAAATAACATTTGAAATCCCCTCTTTGAAAAAAACCCCCAATATTAATAATTAAAAATTATACACGTAATTGGTATAATCATGTTCAGAAATGCCAAATCTATCAAAACATAAAATCAATGAATCTGATCAGTAAAGGGCATAGCCAGAAAAAAACCCAGAGATCCCGAAAAATGAGAACGTTATGAGTCTTGGAAAATGGCGACAAAAGCGCAATTCTTTTTTTTTTTGACAAATTTCTGAATTTTTTTCACCACTTAAATAACAGTAAAACTATACATGTTTGGTATCTAGGAAATCGTACCGACCTGGAGAATCATAATACCAGGTCAGTTTTACCATATAATGAACATGGTAAATAAAAAATGAACATTTAACATGCTGAGACCTGAAGAGTCTGAGCTGTAGCTCTTGAATTTTTTTTATTTATTTATTTTTTTTAAATAGTCTTAGCATTTACACAGTCAGATCTTGGGGGTGAATTTCCTCCTGGGAAGATTGTCATTTGACTTGAATGTTTTCAACTTGAATAATCTTTCTTACTGTAGAAAGATGGACCTCAAATTGTTTGAAAATAGCTTTATTACCCTTCCCAAATTGATGCTCTCTAAGGTCAGTGCTGATGCCATCCTTGGCATTATGTTAAGACACGTTACTGCTGCAGACCACACGTGGGTAAAGTGCAATCCCGGGGGCCACACCCGGCCTTTGGCTGCCTTATGTGTAGCCTGTGTACAGGGACAGCCAAAGAGATGAAAATAAAAGTGCTGCGTCAGTGCTGGCCATACAGGGGGCCAGTAATGGCCATGCTGGCTGTACTGGCCATGTGGTGGGCAATACTGGCCACAGTGAGGGGAAGGGCTGGCTATGCTGTTTTTCTATGTCAGTGTGCATATCTACGCGTCTATGCAGGTCAGGTACACACATTACAACACATGCTCTCTGTACACTCCCCTGTGCATGAGGTTAACTAATACACATGTATATTAATTACTTAATCACAATTTGTAAACCTGCCCTTAAATGCCCCCAGACATCTATGTTAAATAAAAATATAAGTATTCTCACCTCTTGCACTAGCGCCATTTAGCTGATCTGATGATATTTTCCGGTTATAGGTTTCTGGTCTGTAACCTTATGTCACAGGTGTGTCACGGTTGACAGACAGTCCTGTTTTGTCAGGCTGTAGAAGGTCGCAGCGTTTGGCTACGCAAACTGTTCCTTGACATTCTATTCTTCCTGCTGTGGTGTAAATGGTAGCTTATGTATCTTCTCTGCTTTAGTTTAATGCCTTTCCTTTTAGGACCCTCTGGATATCCTCAGCTTTCAGCTGTTAATCATCACTTCCCCTTGTGTCCTTAATTACCCACATTTCTTTTCGGTGTTTACTGGTCATAGAGTTATATTCCTATACAGGCCTTCGATGCAAGCAGACGGCTTGTATTCATCTGAAGAAACATTGTTGTTTGTTGTTGTTCCTCTCCCAGAATCATCCTGGAGATAAATTGTTTGTATACTTTCACCTGATTGTGTTCTCTGTATGCTCTTTAGAGCTTAGTAGGGTTGACTAAGCGCTCATCCCATCCGTTCCCTACCTAGGGCCCAGTTCAGGGTCAGCCTAGGCCAGGTATCCTGCTTGGCACATAGGTCTGGGGTCACATTCTCCCCCTTCCCTAGACACAGGGTTTCCCTTCCCTGTCACCATACGCATGGTACTTCCTCATCCCTAGTGTGACACCTAACTTACATTTACCAGGTCCAGCAGTGCCACTCCGTGGCTGCTACAGTGTCTGCTTACTGCCTGCCGAGGTGACATCATGAGACAACACACTTCACCGCTGCTCTCAATCACTGACCTCAGCTGCTCTGCTGATGCAGACCTCATGAGCTGCTGAGTTCAGTGGTTGGCTGCAGAGGTGATGCGCACTGTAGTAATGACGTCTCTACTGCAGCAAGTAAACAAAGACTAGAGCAGCAGCAGAGAGGCAGCACTGGACTGGCTGAATGTAAGTAACATCCGATTGTCTTATTTTTACCCAGCACAGACCATTAAAAGCTATTAACCTCTAGTTGGAATACACCTATGGATCATTTTTTTTCTATCTAATAAATTTTATTGTATGAAAATAACAAATTAAGTGCCCCCCCCCACTCCAGGTACGGGTCACTGCGAGTACGACTAATTGCTTAGGTTATTGGTTCAGCCCTATAGAAGAGTTGTAGTGTCCCTTGAGAAAAAGAGTTGCCCACCCCTTCTCCAGACCAGCAAACTGCCAAAACTTCAGCTTTTATAGAGCTGGTCACATCTGCAGATAAACAATTCATCAAGGGAATTTGCTTAGCAGCACGTGGCACATACTTACCCTCTTAATTCCTTAATTTTAGACAGTAAAGGGTGCTTTACACGCTACGACATCGCTAACGATATATCGTCGGGGTCACGGTTTTTGTGACGCACATCCGGCGTCGTTAGCGACATCGCAGCGTGTGACAGCTAGGAGCGACGATCAACGATCGCAAAAGCGGCAAACATCGTTGATCGTTGACACGTCGCTCCAAATCATAATGTCGTTGGTGTTTCATTCCGCAGGTTGTTCGTCGTTTCTGAGGCACCACACATCGCTGTGTGTGACACCGCAGGAACGACGAACATCATCCTACCTGCGTCCACCGGCAATGAGGAAGGAAGGAAGTGGGCGGCATGTTACGGCCGCTCATCTCCTCCCCTTCCTCTTCTATTGGGTGGTCATTTTGTGACGCCGCTCTGACGCCGAACGCACCTCCCCCTTGAAGGAGGGATTGTTCGGCAGCAACAGCGACGTCGCTGAACAGGTATGTGCATGTGACGCTGCCGTAGCGATATTGTTCGCTACGGCAGCGATCACCACATGTCGCACGAACAACGGGGGCAGGTGCTATCGCTCGCGACATCGCTAGCAATCGCTAGCGATGTCGCAGCGTGTAAAGCACCCTTAAGAGTGTACTTTATTTTTCACACACTGTTTCTTCATTTTGGCCTACTTTTTGTTAAATAATTCCCTTACATAATTTATCAATTCTTATTTCATATGAGGTTGTATTTTCCTAATTTTGTGGTCCTATAAGAATCAGTTGTGTTTTTTTATTTATTATTTTTATTTATTATTTTGCCCTGATATGTAAAAATAGAGATTTCAAAGAGGGTGTACTTAGTTTTTCTCCTGACTATATCATATGGCGCTGACCCATTTTCTGCAATTTTACTACAGCCATTCTTTCTATTTACACCTATTGATGACATGAGTGGGCAATGTGAGACAGACAGGCAGATATTAGGAGAGATCCCCCTCCATCCCCCCGTCCTATTTGTCATTTCATTTCCAAGATACTCCCGTTGATTTCACACTCGGCATCAGCTCTCATAAGTTCGTCTTTTGTTTTTTCTTTTTTTTTTTCACGTCTATGTTACAAGTCGGTGACTCATCTGTGACTTCCCACCTACTGAGCCCGGCTTTATCGTGATGACTAAACGCTGGGGTGATGTAACGCATCAGTAAGTGTATCGTTAAAAATGTCACCAATATTCCGCTGTAGATCACATTTCAGTTTATGTTCCCTGAATTACATGAACAGCTTGTAAGGATATTCAGCAGCGAATGGCCCGTCTGGAGTTTCAGCTCGCTACGTACATATGCACATATCTAATTGTCACCCATGGGAATTCCTTATAATTCATTATTTAAAGCTTTTATTGGGGATTTGAAGATGTTCTGGTATTTTTCAAGTGTATTGTACAAATTGTGCAGATTTAGGGTGTAATGGTGTAATATGGGGGGTTGTGTATAATTTTGTGTAGGGTCGTATTTTAGGCATGGGGATCTGTCCATTCTATGTACATTGTCCTGTTAAGTTAGGTTAATCACCCCCTGCCGGGATTTTGTCCCTAAGTCTGGGGGAGGGGAGGCCTGGGATCCACCAAACTCTCTGCTTACCTGGGAAATTATTCACTCTGTTTGCGAAGGAGAAGAGACAAGCAGGAAGATTCATCCTCCGGGGGAGAAGCTGTGGCTACAGGCAGCACCCCAGAGAACAGTGGAGAAACCCTGATTTCCCTGGAAAAGGACTGCTGGAGGATTGTGACTGATCCCCAGAACATTTATCCCATTACTGGACTACTTTACACTCTGTGTGATGGATTATTTGATGGATCTTCTGACTTGCTTGGAATAAATATTCTTTGGATTGTTTAATCATCTCTCGCTCTGTTGATTGTGTGATACCAGAGAAGGACCCCATGACATAGGGCTAGTTAGATAGGATGGCATGTGTGTGAGCAGTGGCAACCGGGCTCCGTGGGCCATGCTCTACGGCAGAGGTCCTCAACCTTTCTGACCTGGAGAGCCACATTCAATTTGAGAAGGTCGAGAGCCACATCCAGCTCCCGCCACCCTCACCGTAGTTGCACCCAGCACCCCCATTCCCGGTATAATGATATTCAAAGCTCTTCCACAGAAAAAAGACAGAAGCAGTATAACAAAATCCAGGGGTTCCTACTTTACCCCATTTAAATCTGCTCTTCTCTGTGAGGCTACTGACAAAAGTCACCATCTAGAGACCTGCTCTTCATAGTCGTTTGCTAGCTCTGGTGCATATGTACCAAGCTAGAAGACAGACACGAACCACAAATCATGGTTCCGCGAGAAACATGTGGCTCCAGAGCCACAGGGCGGGGAACCCTGATTTACGGAGTACATGGATGCTGTTGGCCTCTAAAGTACAGGGCACCATAGCCTCTGTGAAATGTGGTCAACGATATTAGGAAAAAGCAAATGATAGGAAAAGTACATAGTCTGTTTCCAAAGAGCTTTATTGAAATTTTTACATGAAAAACAAACATCTTACTTAGGATAGAGTGTGGAAGGGAGGGGAGGAAGGAAAGAAAGCTTGAAGATTGTCTTTATTCAAGACTAGCTGTACTACTCGGCTTCGCCCGGGTTAATAACTGTTGTTAACAAAATAGAATGTATTAACAAAAATGTATTCTGCACACAAAAACCACAAAACAAATAGATAGAAATGTAATTATTAAAAGACAAAAACTAAGGTAATAGAAGCATTACACAACATATATTTCAACACCACAGATATTCCACACAGATTTAACTAAATTGGCCAAGTAATGTGCTCCGTCTGTCTCTTTCCAGGTCTGTCTCTTTCCAGGTCTGTCGTCTCTTTCCCCATCTGTCTCTTTCCCCGTCTGTCTCTTTCCCCATCTGCCTGTCTCTATATGTCTCTTTTTTGTCTGTCTCTATCTCTGTTTCTTTCCCCATCTGTCTCTTTCTAGGTCTGTCTCTTTCCCAGGTCTGTCTCTTTCCCCGTCTCTTTGTCTGTGTCTTTTCCTGTCTGTCTCTTTCCCTGTCTGCCAGTCTCTGTCTGTCTCTTTCCTTGTCTGTCTTTATTTCTCTGTCTCTTTCCCTGTCTGTCTCTATCTCTCTGTCTCTTTCCCTGTCTGTCTCTCTGTCTGTCTCTGTCTGTCTCTCTCTATCCGTCTCCCCACTGACATCTTATTTCCTCACATATAAGCTTCTTATACTATGAATGTCTTTTGTTCCTATAGCAACCACTCACAGCTCCTACTAATAACCTGTAGTTCCAGGCTCCATTTACTTTAATGAAGCCATGTTTTTTGGAGAGTAACTGTAAAGCGCGGGGTTACATTTTCCTGTCAAACATAGTCTACGACGTTCCCTGGGTCACATGAGGTGTCTGTGCAAAATTTCGTGATTGTAAATGCGACGGTGCGGATACACTTTTCGTTTCACTTTTGCCCCATTATGTAGATAGGGGCAAAATTGATTGGTAAATTGGAACGCGCGGGGTTAAAATTTCGCCTCACAACATAGCCTATGACGCTCTCGGGGTCCAGACGTGTGAGTGTGCAAAATTTTGTGGCTGTAGCTACGACGGTGCAGATGCCAATCCCGGACATACATACACACATACATACATACATACATACATATGTGGCGCCCCTGACCTGGTCAGGCACCACTGAGTACTGCACCCATGCTGGGGACAGTACAATACAGGTAATCCAGAAGGCTGACAGGGGTGTGGAACACAGGCGCATAGTGATCAGCTCTCACACATGTACCCATGAGAGGACCCCTGGGGATCCCAGGAGGGGGAAAAGCCTTGACCTTCACTGGAATAGTGGAGGGGGCCAAAAGCCTCCATCTCCTCTCAAGGGGTGTGGTAAGAGAGTCTGGTTGCTAGGTGGCGTAGGCAAGAACAGGAGAGGAGGGGCAGTGAGTCAGTTAGAGCAGAACTCCATAGGGCTCAGTGAGGAGCAGACCTGTGGGGCTGTTGCTGTCTAACAGCGCCCGCGCAGTGGCTACTGACGGGGGAGAACGGTCAACTAGGAGTGCTACCCGAAATCCATCTTCAGCTAAAGAGAGGGCACGGAGTGGGAAGTAAGGAGACTGCTAGAGAGCACCAGGCCCAACCGGGCGGCAGATCCCGAAGCGGAGATAGATCCAGCTTTCTTTTGCTAAACCTGCCGGTGTGGGGCTCTCAAAGCCCACGCCACAACACCACAAAAAGCCGCAGCCACGTAGCCACAGTTAGGGCCCATAGCTCACAGGAGGCAAGAAGCTGGAGTGATCTGGCCCAGGCGACAAGCAAACGGCAAACGAAGGGGAGAGAGGCTGCAGCATCTTCCCTGGGTGACCCCCATAGGGACTCAAAGTCGGGGTCACCCCAAACCACCAAGGGCTAAGGAAGGCGAGTTGGTAGTCACCCTCATAAAGTCAGCCTGAAGGATACCTGGTTCCCACCTGGTTCATCTCAGCTACGCCCGGGCTACTCACCCTGCCATCAAATGTGAGTAAAGCCCTTGAAAGACATTCTGCGTGTGTGGAGTCATTCTGCGACTTGTAGTACTACGCATCTACACCGGGCCCTGGGGCTTGCCTCACTCTCAGGAGGCTATTCCAACTAACTGCACACACCATCAGCCCCAGGCGACCCTCAACCTGCAGTGGCGGTCCCTACTGGCCGCAATACTGAGAGTGGCGTCACGACAAGAAGAAGATCTCCTACCTGTGACCAGATCCAGCTGAGTGGAGTCCCTGAAGGTAATGCACCGACACTACACCTGTGGGGCTTCACATCTGGCGTCACGAACAGGATAAGGACTAGACCTGTTCAGACAGGTGACCATGTGCCTGGGCGGTCCGCTTGGAAAATTGGAAGCGCCGCCATATTGCCACCATGAAAAGCGCGCTGAAAAACAACAGCAGCCCGCGCTGGAAGAAGTTACCGCCCACGAAGAGGTGTGGTTACCCAGAGATCCCCTGCAGAGTTCTGACCTTGCCAGCTATGAGAGTGGAAGCGTCCAGAGACGTCGGGACAGAAAGGGAGCCAGAAGCCTGCTGCTGGGAGAGGAGCTGCTGAAAGAGGCAGAGCAGAAACTGAACAGCTTGCTATCAGAGGCAACGGCGAGTCCACAGCTGGAGAGTCGTGCAGAAGAGGGCGCAGAAGAAATGGCGTCTGACCGCAGAAACCCAGAACCGGGCTCCGCTGCCTGGTGGTATCGGGAGCTGGCCCAGTTCTGCGACCGACTGGAGACCCGGGTTGTGGAGCAGATCCGGGAAGAACGAATGGAAATGCTGGAGATGACCGCGGCGGTTCGGGCCTATGAAAGGAGAGCCGCGCGCCGAGTGCCAGACAGGACGGCGATGACGCAGACCCCGATGCTGCCACCGGTGGGTGAGTCGAGTGATGCCCCGGCCAGCGCAAGTGCCCCGACCCCTGCTGCCACGCCCGCGGTCCCCGAAGAGGCGTCCGGTGTGGCGACGCTGAAGCAGGCCGCAGCCACACCAGGTGCGGCCTTCCAAGCCCCAGCGGCCGCAGCGATGCCCTGCTCGGCCCACCAAGACCCGGTCCCTGCAGCAACGCCCAGTCCGGCCCGCAAAGAACCGGCTGCCACCGCGACCCTCATCCGCGCCGCAGGCGTAACGCTGACCCAGGCCGCCGCCCTGCTAGGCCCGGCCCGCCGAGACCCCACCGCCGCAGCAACGCTCGTCCGCGCCGCAAGTGAGGTGCTGAACCAGGCCGCAGCCACGCCAGGCGCGGCCCGCCAAGCCCCGGCCGCCGCAGCGATGCCCTGCTCGGCCCACCAAGACCCGGTCCCTGCAGCGACGCCCAGCCCAGCCTGCACAGATTCCATCACAGCTGCGACGCCGATCCAGGCCGCCGCCATGCCGGGCGCGGCCCGCCAAGACCAGGCCGCCGCCATGCCGGGCGCGGCCCGCCAAGACCAGGCCGCCGCCATGCCGGGCGCGGCCCGCCAAGACCAGGCCGCCGCCATGCCGGGCGCGGCCCGCCAAGACCAGGCCGCCGCCATGCCGGGCGCGGCCCGCCAAGACCAGGCCGCCGCCAAACAGGGCGCGGCCCGCCAAGACCAGGCCGCCGCCATGCCAGGCGCGGCCCGCCAAGAAGAGATTACCTCATCATTTACCCCGGCCTGCAAGGCCAGAGCAGACACCGCTCCCCAGTCCAAAGAGGTCCCTGCTAGGAAGACCTTGATAGGAGAGGACCCCGAATACTGGAAGCTGAAGGCTGACCTAGAGGCCCAGTTCCCACAAGAGATGGTGGATCGGTATCTGCTCCCTCCGCATACCCCCAAGGAGATTCAGGCAACCCCTGCAGCCGCGCCGGAGAGTCCACCGCCCAGACCAGCTGAGGACCACTCATCTCCAGCGCTACCACAACCAGAGTGCTCAGAAGCACTAAGGGGGAGAGGAGGCCAGGAAGCTGAGGAGCTGACTCCGGAGCCACCGGCAGTGGAGCAATACTCAGAGCCGGAGATGTTACCCTATTCCCGTTGGGATGAGGAGGACTTGACACCGTCTGCTGATGAAGACCAGCCCAGAAACCTCACCTGGGGCCCTGCAGGCATTGAGGTAACAGCCCAGCAGAACCCAGCCCGCAAGACCAGGCGTCGCAACAGAACAACGCTGTCCCCTGCACCGCCATCCCCAGAGCAGAGAGAAGTCACAGCCAGAGACCTACAAGAAAAAAGGTTCCTGAGAAGAGCCAAAGCCCAGGTCAGAGGACCCCTTTGTAGAGGAGTAGTGGAGGACTTCAGCCTAAAGTCAGGACACGGGTTCATTGTTGCACCTGGTATCAAAGAAGGTATCTTCGTCAACAGAAGAGATGTGAGCGCTCATCTGCCTAGAGGACACCCTGGCAGAAACCTAAAGATGGGGGATTCAGTACAATTCACTATGCATGAAGGCGAAAGAGGACTGTACGCGCTTGACGTAGCACTATGTACCAGCAAACCTTACAGCCACCCCATGCTACAAGAAAGAAAAGACAGAGATAAAGAAACAGATGCAGCAAAGGAAACAGATGAAGATCAAGAAAGCAGAGACAAGGAACCTACAGATGAGACAACAACAGATGAAGAAAGAGGCCAAGAAAGCAACAGGTGCCGCAGCCCAACAGGCCCAAGCCCTGGTGAAATGGAGGAGTAAAGTAAAGTAAGAAGAGAAGTTACTGTTTTGACCAGTTTGAAAAGTTTGTTTTGCAACGTTTACGTTTAAGCATGTGCCCACAAAAACTATTGTGAGAAAACCATAAACCTTAAGGCTATGAACTGGCAATAGCCACAAACTCTCGCAGTGTAAATAGTTACACCAAAAGGGCACCACCACCACCAGAGTCAGCCTGTTTAGGGGCTTGGCTCGTCTGCAACCAGGAGGAGCCCGTCCGTATATAGGGCCTTGGCTCACCTGCGACCAGAGAGCATGCCTGTTTATGGGGCCTGGCTCTCCACCACAAAGAGGGTACCTGGTCAGCACCAACTGTGGAGGCCGCCTCTGCATCCTGCCAGAAGAGGCTGAAGGCGCGGATCCACCAGGCCATGTATACCCTGAAGACCACCAGCCCATGAAAGCCGCCTCTACATCCTGCCAGAAGTGGCTGAAGTCGCGGCCAACGTGAAAGGGTTTTGGGTGGGTTAACGGACTTGTGGGTGGAGGGTGGTGATGTATGGTACCTGGTGCTTTTAAAAATGTTTTACATGTTTTAATGTTTTATGCATTTTAAAATGTTGTCTTGCAGCCCGAGGACGTGCTGGTGATAACTAAGGGGGAATGTGGCGCCCCTGACCTGGTCAGGCACCACTGAGTACTGCACCCATGCTGGGGACAGTACAATACAGGTAATCCAGAAGGCTGACAGGGGTGTGGAACACAGGCGCATAGTGATCAGCTCTCACACATGTACCCATGAGAGGACCCCTGGGGATCCCAGGAGGGGGAAAAGCCTTGACCTTCACTGGAATAGTGGAGGGGGCCAAAAGCCTCCATCTCCTCTCAAGGGGTGTGGTAAGAGAGTCTGGTTGCTAGGTGGCGTAGGCAAGAACAGGAGAGGAGGGGCAGTGAGTCAGTTAGAGCAGAACTCCATAGGGCTCAGTGAGGAGCAGACCTGTGGGGCTGTTGCTGTCTAACAGCGCCCGCGCAGTGGCTACTGACGGGGGAGAACGGTCAACTAGGAGTGCTACCCGAAATCCATCTTCAGCTAAAGAGAGGGCACGGAGTGGGAAGTAAGGAGACTGCTAGAGAGCACCAGGCCCAACCGGGCGGCAGATCCCGAAGCGGAGATAGATCCAGCTTTCTTTTGCTAAACCTGCCGGTGTGGGGCTCTCAAAGCCCACGCCACAACACCACAAAAAGCCGCAGCCACGTAGCCACAGTTAGGGCCCATAGCTCACAGGAGGCAAGAAGCTGGAGTGATCTGGCCCAGGCGACAAGCAAACGGCAAACGAAGGGGAGAGAGGCTGCAGCATCTTCCCTGGGTGACCCCCATAGGGACTCAAAGTCGGGGTCACCCCAAACCACCAAGGGCTAAGGAAGGCGAGTTGGTAGTCACCCTCATAAAGTCAGCCTGAAGGATACCTGGTTCCCACCTGGTTCATCTCAGCTACGCCCGGGCTACTCACCCTGCCATCAAATGTGAGTAAAGCCCTTGAAAGACATTCTGCGTGTGTGGAGTCATTCTGCGACTTGTAGTACTACGCACCTACACAGGGCCCTGGGGCTTGCCTCACTCTCAGGAGGCTATTCCAACTAACTGCACACACCATCAGCCCCAGGCGACCCTCAACCTGCAGTGGCGGTCCCTACTGGCCGCAATACTGAGAGTGGCGTCACGACAAGAAGAAGATCTCCTACCTGTGACCAGATCCAGCTGAGTGGAGTCCCTGAAGGTAATGCACCGACACTACACCTGTGGGGCTTCACACATACACACACACACACACATTCAGCTTTATATATTAGATATTAGTGGTGGGAAGGACAAGGAAGGAGTGAAAAAGGTTAGATGTGGGTATGGAAAGAAGGGAACAGATTAATCTCTACAATCTCAAAAAGCATATTATTACAATTTTCAATAAGATAGTATAAATTAATTAATTAATTGAGTCAAAACATTCTTTTAAGATTGCATAACAAATCTTATTTAAAGGACAATAGACAACTACAACTAACAACTACATAAACTGTAGTAAAAACTACAGATAACCTGAGGTGAGATGCGCAGTTAACCAATACATTTTTAATATAGTGAGATCTTGTGTGATATAAATGTTTAATCTTTTTCCTTCACAAGGAGATGCATATTAAGGAGATTCAGGTGTATGGAGTTCTGGACTGAAAGTAGCTGTCCAGGGGTTCCATCGTCTGGAGTATCTTCCCATATTATTCTCTCTAACAGGTTTAATTCAAAGACACTATAGGCCCCTTTACACACTGAAACTTTCTAGCGATCCCACCAGCGATCCCAACCTGGCCGGGATCGCTACAAAGTCTCTGGTGAGCTGTCAAACAGGCAGACCTGGCCAACGACGCAACAGCGATCCGGACCTGCAGAACGACCTAGCTAGTCATTGGGGACGTTGTAAAGCAGCTTTTTGAAAGGGAAGTCGCTAACGAAGTCGCTGTAAAGTCCCCTTTACACACTAAAACTTTGCTGCACAGCGGGAAACAAAGGACCAAAGAATGGTCCTGAACGATTTGTAGCGATCACAACTTCACAGCAGGGGCCGGGTCGCTGATGTGTTTCACACACTGCAATGTCGCTGGGGAGGTCGCTGTAACGTCACAAAACCGGTGACGTTACAGCGATGTCGTTTGCGATGTTGCAGTGTGTAAAGCCACCTTATGGGTTGACACCCTATCTATGACCTCCGCTAATGTGGGAATAGTTTCTTTTCGCCATCTTGAAGCTAATAAAAGTTTAGTGGTTAAGACAATATGACAAACAATTTGCTGAAATCTCTTACAGATTTTCTCTAGGCCTATTGATAATAATATGAGTTCTGGTTCTAGTTTTAATGACAATTTGGTAATTTGAGATAACAGTAAGGCTATGTGCGCACGTTGCGTAAATACATGCAGTTACGCTGCGCTTTGTAGCGCAGCGTAACTGCATGCGTCCTGCGTCCCCTGCACAGTCTATGGAGATTGTGCAGGGGCCGTGCGCACGTGGCGTTTTAGAGCGCAGCACTTCGGCTACTGCCGAAGCGCTGCGTAAAAAGAAGTGACATGTCACTTCTTCCGTGCGCTTTGCCGGCAGCTCCTGCTCTGTCTATGGGAGGAGCTGTAGGCAGAGCGCATGGAATCGGCTTCACTACGGACATTTCTGCAGCGATTTAAAGCGCACATGTGCTCTTCAGATCGCTGCAGAAATTTCTGCAGTGAACTGTACGCAACATGCGCACATAGCCTAACTGGATGTCTCCCCACACATTTTTCAATTTTGGACAGAAATAAAATATATGTGACAAACTCCCAACTTCTTGACATCCTCTCCAACACAATGGCGAATTAGAAGGGGATATGAAATTCAATTTTTGGGGAGTGAGATACCATCTCAAGACCATTTTAAAGTAGGATTCCTGAAGAGAACAAAATGAGTTAGGGGTACTTTGCACGCTGTGACATCGCAAGCCGATGGTAGCGATGTCGAGCGCGATAGTCCCCGCCCCCGTCGCAGCAGCGATATCTTGTGATTGCTGGCGTAGCGAACATTATCGCTACGCCGGCTTCACATGCACTCACCTGCCGTGCGGCGTCGCTCTGGCCGGCGACCCGCCTCCATCCTAAGGGGGCGGGTTGTGCGGCGTCACACGGCAGGCAGCCAATAGCAGCGGAGGGGCGGAGATGAGCAGGATGTAAACATCCCGCCCACCTCCGTCCTTCCGCATTGCAGCCGGGATGCAGGTAGGAAATGTTCCTCGCTCCTGCGGCTTCACACACAGCGATGTGTGCTGCCGCAGGAACGAGGAACTACATCGTACCTGTTGCTGCACCGGCATTATGGAAATGTCGGACCCTACACCGATGATACGATAACGACGCTTTTGCGCTCGTTAATCGTATCAAAAAGGATTGGATTTACACACTACGATATCGACTGCGATGCCGGATGTGCGTCACTTTTGATTTGACCCCACCGACATCGCACCTGCGATGTCGTAGTGTGCAAAGCCCGCCTAAGAATAGGTAATGTCCAGTGCGTATTCAATTTGTGTGTCATCAAATGTCTTGCTAAGGGTGGCTTTACATGCTGCGATATCTGGCCCAATATGGCTAGCATGACACTCGCCCCCATCGTTTGTGCGCGACGGGCATATCGCTGCCTGTCGTGCACAAAATCGCGCACCCCCGTCACACATACTTACCTGTCCTTCGACGTCGCTGTGACATGCGAACCGCCTCCTTTCTAAGCGGCCGCCCAATGTAAGCGGAGGGGCGGAGATGAGCGGGACGTAACATCCCACCCATCTCCTTCCTTCCGCATTGTGGCCGGAGGCAGGTAAGGAGATGATCCTCGTTCCTGCGGCGTCACACGGAGCGATGTGTGCTGCCGCAGGGACGAGGATCAACTTCGCCCCTGCGACAGCAGCGATAATTCAGAGTGGACCCCCATGTCAACGAGGAGCGATTTTGGACGTTTTTGCAACGATCCACAATCGCTCCTAGGAGTCACACGCTACGACATTGCTACAGCGGCCGGATGTGCGTCACAAAATCCGTGACCCCAACGAGATCGCTGTAGCAAAATCGAAGCGTGTAAAGCCACCTTAAGTTCTTTTTCCCATGCAACCAAGCCAGAGCCCCTGTGGACATCCTTATCCTCATTAAATTCACTATAAATATTACTTGTTTTCCATACCGCCATATTCTTTGAGTCATGTAAGAATTTAATAATAGTCCTTGGGAATTTGAACACAATCTCTTTCCTATGATTGAGCAAGCGATCGACACTATTCCACTTAGTAAGCTCCTCCTCAGGAAGATCAAATCTCTTTTGAATCTCTGGGAAGGTGTCCGATGTTTCTCCGGACATTATACTATCCAAGTCAGAGATCCCTTTTTCTTTCCAATAAGATAGGTCTAGTTTAGGATTTATTATTTCCAGAACTTCTAGCGGAATGTTTTTTAAGGGTTCACATGGTGATTTATCTTTTGTCATTTTTAGAAGAGCTTTCCATATTTTAACAGTTGATTTAAGTAGAAGTGGTTTGGGTAAAGGCCGCTTCAGGTGGGCTAGGTTAGCAATGATTAGAGAAAAGTACATAGTCTGATGGATCACGAGGTACATGGGTGACAATTAGATATGTGGCGCTATGAACCACTATGGAAGGTTCCTTACAAAATGACCCATAATATGGCTGTGTTAATGGACCCCTAAGGCTGCTTTCACACATCCGGTTTTTGCTCTGCGGCACAATCCAGCACTTTGCAGGAAAATCGCAACCGTCTTTTTTTGCTGCCGGTTGCGATTTTCCTGCATAGACTTTAATTAGTGCCGCATTTTGCCGCATGGCCTTGTGTTCCATCCGGTTTTTGCCGCATGCGGCAGATTTAGCCGATGCGGCGGCCGGATGGAACGTTGCTTAGCGCGTTTTTTCGTGCGGCAAAAAAAACCGCATCGCGCCGCATTCGGCCGATGCGGCACATCTCTCAATGCATGCCTATGGCGGCCGGATGCGGCGCGATGCGGCAAAAACCGCATCCGGCCGCCGCATGCGATTTTTGCCACTGCGCATGCTCAGTAGCATGCCGCAAGCGGCAAAAACCGGACGGGCCGCATGGGAAAAACTTATGCAAAGGATGCGGTGTTTTCACCGCATCCGTTGCATAGCTTGCACAGCCGGATTGAGCCGCAGAGCTCAAGCCGGATGTGTGAAAGTAGCCTAAAGGAGGATACTGATGTGAAGAAGAATTTGTTGAGAAGTTCTTCTCTAAGGTTATGATCATCAGATATATTTACATTTTGATCAGAATCTATAAGCCCACATGCCATGTCATAGCGAGTGTCTCATTGTGTCAAAAACTTGACCATCGCCGCCATGATATGGTGCCACTAAGGATAGCGACTTGGGTACCCCATAGCACCAAACACCATGGCTTCGGGTCACAATACCACACATATACAGAAACAATAGCCGCCACACAACACGAACAGATCTAAAAAAAAAATCACTTTAAATTGCAACCAGACATATCCAACCTGTTGTCTTTTGAAAACCATAGGCTCAGAGGGTAAAAATCCAACCTGTCAGATCCATTTTTCCCCCAACATAATCTGTCGGGTATCATCCAGCGGCCCCTATAGACTTACAGCTCGCAGGGATCTGTTCTCCCCTTCAGACTGATTTCGTACGTCTCCGCACAGAACGGGTAAGG